>NC_091183.1:35174682-35446224 GCF_040958095.1 Procambarus clarkii | reverse complement strand
CTGGTAGACCTCAAGCTCAGTATTGGTACTGGTAGACCCCAAGCTCAGTATTGGTACTGGTAGACCCCAAGCTCAGTATTGGTACTGGTAGACTCCAAGCTCAGTATTGGTACTGGTAGACCCCAAGCTCAGTATTGGTACTGGTAGACCCCAAGCTCAGTATTGGTACTGGTAGACCCCAAGCTCAGTATTGGTACTGGTAGACCCCAAGCTCAGTATTGGTACTGGTAGACCCCAAGCTTAGTATTGGTACTGGTAGACCCCAAGCTCAGTATTGGTACTGGTAGACCCCAAGCTCAGTATTGGTACTGGTAGACCCCAAGCTCAGTATTGGTACTGGTAGACCCCAAGCTCAGTATTGGTACTGGTAGACCCCAAGCTCAGTATTGGTACTGGTAGACCCCAAGCTCAGTATTGGTACTGGTAGACCCCAAGCTCAGTATTGGTACTGGTAGACCCCAAGCTCAGTATTGGTACTGGTAGTCCCCAAGCTCAGTATTGGTACTGATAGACCCCAAGCTCAGTATTGGTACTGATAGACCCCAAGCTCAGTATTGGTACTGGTAGACCCCAAGCTCAGTATTGGTACTGGTAGACCCCAAGCTCAGTATTGGTACTGGTAGTCCCCAAGCTCAGTATTGGTACTGGTAGTCCCCAAGCTCAGTATTGGTACTGGTAGTCCCCAAGCTCAGTATTGGTACTGGTAGTCCCCAAGCTCAGTATTGGTACTGGTAGTCCCCAAGCTCAGTATTGGTACTGGTAGTCCCCAAGCTCAGTATTGGTACTGATAGACCCCAAGCTCAGTATTGGTACTGGTAGTCCCCAAGCTCAGTATTGGTACTGATAGACCCCAAGCTCAGTATTGGTACTGGTAGACCCCAAGCTCAGTATTGGTACTGGTAGACCCCAAGCTCAGTATTGATAGTGGTAGATCCCAAGCTTAGTATTGGTACTGGTAGACCCCAAGCTCAGTATTGGCACTGGTAGACCCCAAGCTCAGTATTGGTACTGGTAGACCCCAAGCTCAGTATTGGTACTGGTAGACCCCAAGCTCAGTATTGGTACTGGTAGACCCCAAGCTCAGTATTGGTACTGGTAGACCCCAAGCTCAGTATTGGTACTGGTAGACCCCAAGCTCAGTATTGGTACTGATAGACCCCAAGCTCAGTATTGGTACTGGTAGACCCCAAGCTCAGTATTGGTACTGGTAGACCCCAAGCTCAGTATTGGTACTGGTAGACCCCAAGCTCAGTATTGGTACTGGTAGACCCCAAGCTCAGTATTGGTACTGGTAGACCCCAAGCTCAGTATTGGTACTGGTAGACCCCAAGCTCAGTATTGGTACTGGTAGACCCCAAGCTCAGTATTGGTACTGGTAGACCCCAAGCTCAGTATTGGTACTGGTAGACCCCAAGCTCAGTATTGGTACTGGTAGACCCCAAGCTCAGTATTGGTACTGGTAGACCCCAAGCTCAGTATTGGTACTGGTAGACCCCAAGCTCAGTATTGGTACTGGTAGACCCCAAGCTCAGTATTGGTACTGGTAGACCCCAAGCTCAGTATTGGTACTGGTAGACCCCAAGCTCAGTATTGGTACTGGTAGACCCCAAGCTCAGTATTGGTACTGGTAGACCCCAAGATCAGTATTGGTACTGGTAGACCCCAAGCTCAGTATTGGTACTGGTAGACCCCAAGCTCAGTATTGGTACCGGTAGACCCCAAGCTCAGTATTGCACTTCCATGGTAGGTAAGATTGTCTGGCCTTTCAATCCACAGGGCAGTCGCGTGATTTTCGATGCCTCTCCTCCGAGACTAAAGGATAGGAGACAAACTAAGTGTGGAGTTTTGTTCTAGTTATGAACCTGATGTCCGGTTGGGCCACAGAACCCGCCTTCTTTGATTGGACACTGGCGAAGTCTTTTTCTGAGGCTGTGAACCTTACCCAAAGGTCAGATTAATGTTTGTTTGACAATAACTTCGTCATACGGTTCCGAAGGAACTTTATATAAATCATTCTTTTATTATTATCCTTGTTAATCTTCGCACAGTGTTAATGTACAATGTGTACTTGTTTACTCAATGTAAGCAGGCTGAGTATTGTTTTGCTTAAGGGCGAGCTGCTTCTTTGTCATCACGACTGGACGTTTATACATTGTTGTCACAAGGTAATGTTTGTGATTTCTTCTTAATATTTGTATCTTTTATATATTAGTAGAGGTTTCTTCTCTCTCTCTCTCACAAATAATGTGTTTTTCTTATTTCGTGTTCAGATTAATTGTTTATTTGTTGTTTTCACTTTGAATATTATGGTGTAGTGTTTTGTTAAGAGTTGTGTGGTGGGTTATAAGGGTGAGGGTGGTGGTGCGTCGAGGGGCAGTGAGCTTAGCTCTCAACTGTCTTACCTTGTTGCTGCTCTTACTCCCTGCCCCCCCCCCTCTCCCTGCCTGCCCCCCCCCCCTCTCCCTGCCTGCCCCCCCCCCCACTCTCCCTGGCCCCCCACTCTCCCTGGCCCCCACTCCCTCCCTGCCTCCACTCTCCCTCCCCCAATTCTCCCTGCCTGTCTGCCCCCCACTCTCCCTGCCTGCCCCAACTTGTGTCTATGTCTGTGAGTGTGTGTGGTCACCACCTGGGAGCGTTGATGATATAAGAGATGGTGTTGTGGTTGTGGTGATGAAGGTCGTGTCGCAGCATGAGGGCGTGTCCACCAGGTTGTTGTGGTGGTCGCGGCGCACCACCCTCACCCTCTCTCCCCACACCTGCGTGTCCTCCCACCACCCTCTCCCCCCACACCTGCGTGTCCTCCCACCACCCTCACCCCCCACACCTGCGTGTCCTCCCACCACCCTCACCCCCCACACCTGCGTGTCCTCCCACCACCCTCACCCTCTCCTCCCACACCTGCGTGTCCTCCCACCACCCTCACCCTCTCCTCCCACACCTGCGTGTCCTCCCACCACCCTTGCCCTCTCCTCCCACACCTGCGTGTCCTCCCACCACCCTTGCCCTCTCCTCCCACACCTGCGTGTCCTCCCACCACCCTCACCCTCTCCTCCCACACCTGCGTGTCCTCCCACCACCCTCACCCTCTCCTCCCACACCTGCGTGTCCTCCCACCACCCTTGCCCTCTCCTCCCACACCTGCGTGTCCTCCCACCACCCTTGCCCTCTCCTCCCACACCTGCGTGTCCTCCCACCACCCTCACCCTCTCCTCCCACACCTGCGTGTCCTCCCACCACCCTCACCTCTCCTCCACACCTGCGTGTCCTCCCACCACCCTCACCCCCACACCTGCGTGTCCTCCCACCACCCTCACCCCCACACCTGCGTGTCCTCCCACCACCCTCACCCCCACACCTGCGTGTCCTCCCACCACCCTCGCCCTCTCCTCCCACCACCCTCGCCCTCTCCTCCCACACCTGCGTGTCCTCCCACCACCCTCTCCTCCCACACCTGCGTGTCCTCCCACCACCCTCTCCCACACCTGCGTGTCCTCCCACCACCCACGCCCCCTCTCCCCACACCTGCGTGTCCTCCCACCACCCTCACCCCCCACACCTGCGTGTCCTCCCACCACCCTCTCCCCCCACACCTGCGTGTCCTCCCACCACCCTCACCCTCTCCCCCCACACCTGCGTGTCCTCCCACCACCCTCACCCTCTCCCCCACACCTGCGTGTCCTCCCACCACCCTCACCCTCTCCCCCCACACCTGCGTGGCCTCCCACCACCATCTCTTCCCACACCTGCGTGTCCTCCCACCACCCTCTCTTCCCACACCTGCGTGTCCTCCCACCACCCTCTCTTCCCACACCTGCGTGTCCTCCCACCACCCTCTCCCCCCATACCTGCCTGTCCTCCCACCACCCTCACCCTCTCTCCCCACACCTGCGTGTCCTCCCACCACCCTCTCCCCCCACACCTGCGTATCCTTCCACCACCCTCACCCTCTCCCCCCACACCTGCGTGTCCTCCCACCACCCTCGCCCTCTCCCCCACACCTGCGTGTCCTCCGACCACCCTCACCCTCTCCTCCCACACCTGCGTGTCCTCCCACCACCCTCACCCTCTCCTCCCACACCTGCGTGTCCTCCCACCACCCTCGCCCTCTCCCCCCACACCTGCGTGTCCTCCCACCACCCTCACCCTCTCCCCCCACACCTGCGTGTCCTCCCACCACCCTCTCCCCCCACACCTGTGTGTCCTCCCACCACCCTCACCCTCTTCCCCCACACCTGCGTGTCCTCCCACCACCCTCACCCTCTCCCCCCACACCTGTGTGTCCTCCCACCACCCTCACCCTCTCCCCCCACACCTGCGTGTCCTCCCACCACCCTCACCCTCTCCCCCCACACCTGCGTGTCCTCCCACCACCCTCACCCCCCACACCTGCGTGTCCTCCCACCACCCTCACCCTCTCCCCCCACACCTGCGTGTCCTCCCACCACCCTCACCCTCTCCCCCACACCTGCGTGTCCTCCCACCACCCTCACCCTCTCCCCCCACACCTGCGTGTCCTCCCACCACCCTCACCCCCCCACACCTGCGTGTCCTCCCACCACCCTCACCCTCTCCCCCCACACCTGCGTGTCCTCCCACCACCCTCTCTTCCCACACCTGCGTGTCCTCCCACCACCCTCTCCCCCCACACCTGCGTGTCCTCCCACCACCCTCTCCCCCCATACCTGCGTGTCCTCCCACCACCCTCACTCACTCCCCCCACACCTGCGTGTCCTCCCACCACCCTTTCCCCCCACACCTGCGTGTCCTCCCACCACCCTTTCCCCCCACACCTGCGTGTCCTCCCACACCTGCGTGTCCTCCCACCACCCTCACCCTCTCCCCCCACACCTGCGTGTCCTCCCACCACCCTCACCCTCTCCCCCCACACCTGCGTGTCCTCCCACCACCCTCACCCTCTCCCCCCACCCTCTCCCCCCACACCTGCGTGTCCTCCCACCACCCTCACCCCCACACCTGCGTGTCCTCCCACCACCCTCTCCTCCCACACCTGCGTGTCCTCCCACCACCCTCACCCTCTCCCCCCGCACCTGCGTGTTCTCCCACCACCCTCTCCCCCCACACCTGGGTGTCCTCCCACACCTGCGTGTCCTCCCACCACCCTCTCCCCCCACACCTGCGTGTCCTCCCACCACCCTCTCCCCCCACACCTGCGTGTCCTCCCACCACCCTCACCCCCCACACCTGCGTGTCCTCCCACCACCCTCACCCTCTCCCCCCACACCTGCGTGTCCTCCCACCACCCTCACCCTCTCCCCCCACACCTGCGTGTCCTCCCACCACCCTCTCCTCCCACACCTGCGTGTCCTCCCACACCTGCGTGTCCTCGCACCACCCTCTCCTCCCACACCTGCGTGTCCTCCCACACCTGCGTGTCCTCCCACACCTGCGTGTCCTCCCACACCTGCGTGTCCTCCCACACCTGCGTGTCCTCCCACCACCCTCACCCCCCACACCTGCATGTCCTCCCACCACCCTCACCCCCCACACCTGCGTGTCCTCCCACCACCCTCTCCTCCCACACCTGCGTGTCCTCCCACACCTGCGTGTCCTCCCACACCTGCGTGTCCTCCCACACCTGCGTGTCCTCCCACACCTGCGTGTCCTCCCACACCTGCGTGTCCTCCCACCACCCTCTCCTCCCACACCTGCGTGTCCTCCCACACCTGCGTGTCCTCCCACACCTTCGTGTCCTCCCACCACCCTCACCCCCCACACCTGCATGTCCTCCCACCACCCTCTCCTCCCACACCTGCGTGTCCTCCCACACCTGCGTGTCCTCCCACCACCCTCTCCTCCCACACCTGCGTGTCCTCCCACACCTGCGTGTCCTCCCACACCTGCGTGTCCTCCCACACCTGCGTGTCCTCCCACACCTGCGTGTCCTCCCACACCTGCGTGTCCTCCCACCACCCTCTCCTCCCACACCTGCGTGTCCTCCCACACCTGCGTGTCCTCCCACACCTGCGTGTCCTCCCACCACCCTCTCCTCCCACACCTGCGTGTCCTCCCACACCTGCGTGTCCTCCCACACCTGCGTGTCCTCCCACACCTGCGTGTCCTCCCGCACCTGCGTGTCCTCCCACCACCCTCTCCTCCCACACCTGCGTGTCCTCCCACACCTGCGTGTCCTCCCACACCTGCGTGTCCTCCCACACCTGCGTGTCCTCCCACACCTGCGTGTCCTCCCACACCTGCGTGTCCTCCCACCACCCTCGCCACTTTTGTTGTTTTGCCTGTTGTTGTAATATATCATCCCCCCCCCCACCAAGGGGCCTGACAGCTGAGTGGACAGCGCTCGGTATTCGTAATCCTGAGGTTCCGGGTTCGATCCTCGGCGGAGGCGGAAACAAATGGGTAGAGTTTCTTTCATCCTAATGTCCCTGTCTACCTAGCAGTAAATAGGTACATGGGCTGGATACCTGGGTATACTCTTGTGAGGGCTGGGTATACTCTTGTGAGGGCTGGGTATACTCTTGTGAGGGCTGGGTATACTCCTTGTGGGGGCTGGGTATACTCTTGTGGGGGCTGGGTATACTCTTGTGAGGGCTGGGTATACTCTTGTGGGGGCTGGGTATGCTCCTGTGAGGGCTGGGTATAGTCCTGTGAGGGCTGGGTATACTCTTGTGGGGGCTGGGTATACTCCTGTGAGGGCTGGGTATACTCCTGTGAGGGCCGAGTATACTCTTGTGAGTGCTGGGTATACTCTTGTGGGGGCTGGGTATACTCTTGTGGGGGCTGGGTATACTCTTGTGGAGGCTGGGTATACTCCTGTGGGGGCTGGGTTATACTCTTGTGGGGGCTGGGTATACTCTTGAGGGGGCTGGGTATACTCTTGTGGGGGCTAGGTATACTCCTGTGGGGCTGGGTATACTCCTGTGGGGGCTGGGTATACTCTTGTTAGGGCTGGGTATACTCTTGTGAGGGCTGGGTATACTCTTGTAGGGGCTTTATATACTCTTGTGGGGGCTTTATATACTCTTGTGGGGGCTGGGTATACTCTTGTGGGGGCTGGGTATACTCTTGTGAGGGCTGGGTATACTATTGTGGGGGCTGGGTATACTCTTGTGAGTTTGGGTATACTCCTGTGGGGGCTGGGTATACACCTGTGGGGGCTGGGTATACTCTGTGGGGCTGAGTATACTCTGTGGGGCTGGGTATACTCTGTGGGGCTGGGTATACTCTTGTGAGGGCTGGGTATACTCTTGTGAGGGCTGGGTATACTCTTGTGGGGGTGGTATACTCTTGTGGGGCTGGGTATACTCCTGTGAGGGCTGGGTAATACTCTGTGGGGCTGGTATACTCTTGAGGGCTGGGTATACTCTTGTGAGGGCTGGGTATACTCCTGTGAGGGCTGGGTATACTCCTGTGAGGGCTGGGTATACTCTTGTGAGGGCTGGGTATACTCCTGTGGGGCTGGGTATAACTCTGTGAGGGCTGGGTATACTCTTGTGGGGCTGGGTATACTCCTGTGAGGGGTGGGTATACTCTGTAGGGTGGGTATACTCTTGTGGGGGCTGTATACTCCTGTGAGTGCTGGATATACTCTGTGGGGTGGATACTCTTGGGCTGGTATACTCTTGTGGGGGCTGGGTATACTCTTGTGGGGGCTGGATATACTCTTGTGGGGGCTGGGTATAGCTCTTGTGGGGGCTGGGTATACTCGTGTGAGGGCTGGGTATACTCTTGTGGGGGCTGGGTATACTCCTGTGGGGGCTGGATATACTCCTGTGGGGGGCTGGATATACTCTTGTGGGGGCCGGGATATACTCTTGTGGAGGCTGGATATACTCCTGTGGGGGCTGGATATACTCTTGTATGGGCTGGGTATACTCTTGTGGGGGCTGGGTATACTCTTGTGAGGGCTGGATATACTCCTGTGGGGGCTGGATATACTCTTGTCGGGGCTGGGTATACTCTTGTCGGGGCTGGGTATACTCTTGTCGGGGCTGGGTATACTCTTGTGAGGGCTTGGTATACTCTTGTGAGGGCTGGGTATACTCTTGTGAGGGCTAGGTATACTCTTGTGAGGGCTGGGTATACTCTTGTGAGGGCTGGGTATACTCTTGTGAGGGCTGGGTATACTCTTGTGAGGGCTTGGGTATACTCTTGTGAGGGTTGGGTATACTCTTGTGAGGGCTGGGTATACTCTTGTGAGGGCTGGGTATACTCTTGTGAGGGTTGGGTATACTCTTGTGAGGGTTGGGTATACTCTTGTGAGGGCTGGGTATACTCTTGTGAGGGCTTGGGTATACTCTTGTGAGGGCTGGGTATACTCTTGTGAGGGCTGGGTATACTCTTGTGAGGGTTGGGTATACTCTTGTGAGGGCTGGGTATATTCTTGTGGGGGCTGGGTATACTCTTGTGAGGGTTGGGTATACTCTTGTGAGGGTTGGGTATACTCTTGTGAGGGTTGGGTATACTCTTGTGGGGGCTGGGTATACTGTATTAATCAGCTGCTGGAGACTAACTATCCATATATCACGTGGTATTACCGAGCCTGGTGGCCTAGCCAACCTGTCCTCCCGTATGATGCACCCTTCCTTGACGTAATAACAATCCCCAACGTCAAAATATGATGTGTTATAAATCCTAGCGGGGCGCTAAATTGACGGGTGACGACTGGGACCACGTGTCCTGGGCGTGTGTTGGGGGGGGGGGGTTTCTGGCGGGGTGACATCCTGTCCTGTGGCGCTGCTCTGCTGATGTCACTGGTGGTGGTGGCGGCTCATGGGTCACTCCCTCGTGTCATAAGAGCGGCTTCTAACCGCTGCCGCGTGTTATATAAATGGCGGTGTTAGAGTAGCGACACTGTAGGCACGTTCTCGTATGCTCTGGACCTCGGCCCAACCGTTCATTCGTAGCTAACACGTTGATACTACTTTTGTAAGTTTTGTAAGTGTGTGTACACCCTTCTATATCCCTTATACGCTCACACTTGTCTCTCTCGCCAGTCTTAGATGGGGGTTCTGAGAGACATAATAGCTTAGTCAAGCCTGGGGCTAGGGCTGACTTGAGAGCTTGGTCCAACAGGCTATTGTTTGGAGGGGCCCACAGGCCCACATATCCGCCACAGCCAGCTTCATCCGGCACTTCTAAACTGTCTAGTTTTCTCTTGAAGATGTTCTCGTTTGTTCCGGCCATATTTCTTATACTCACCGGGAGGATGAACAACCATGGACCTCTGATGTCGATGTTCTCTGGTTGTGCCTATGGCACCCCTGTTCTTCATTGGCTGTATTCTGTATGTCCTTCCATATCGTTCACTCCAGTATAATGTATTTTACTGTGTAAATTTGCGAACTGGCCCTCTAGTGTTTTCCATGGGTATTATTTGATACTCCTCTCTTCTCGTTTCTTTAGAGTAAATTTTGAGAGCTTTGAGACCATCCCAATAATTTGTGTGTTTTATCGTATCTTGTGTATGCCGTATATGTTGTCTGTACTCCCTCTATTTCAGCGGTCTCTCCTGCTCTGAAGGGCGAAGTGAAGTACCGAGCAGTACTCAAGACGGGACAACACAAGTGACTTGAAGAGTACAACCATTGTGATGGGATCCCTGGATTTGAAAGTTCTCGTAATCCATCCAATAATTGCTCAACTGCGTTCGTTTGCCTGGGGAAGTTAGCAGCAAACTTTGCTATATACAGCTCTCATCAGAAGGCTCCTTGAGGCAACTGAATAACATTATTCTACTCTCCTGGAGGATGGGAAATTAAGAATACTCACCTGGTTGTACCCACCTAGTTGTGCTTGCGAGGGTTGAGTTCAGGCTCTTTGGTCCCGCCTCAACTGACAATCAACTGGTGTACAGATTGTGTGTGATTCCGTCTTTTCGTCCAGTACCCAATCTGTTGCATTTTCCAACGAGTTTCTTATTACATTTGGTGTTGAGGTCTGTGTGTGTGTGTGTGTGTGTGTGTGTGTGTGTGTGTGTGTGTGTGTGTGTGTGTGTGTGTGTGTGTGTGTGTGTGTGTGTGTGTGTGTGTGAACAATTTAGCTGCACAAGTTACGTAAAACCAAGTTTTTGTCCTACATTGGTGCTGCCATATAACTCTCTAGTTTTATTTTGTATACAAATCTTACTTTTGTTTTTGTGTTGTTAAATGAATATATGAGAGTGTTAGCCAAGTAGAGGACGGCCCAACACAAGATGCCCGACTGGTTTATCTTCAGCTGCAGAATACACTCAAGTTGTTTAATACTTGTATTTATTGTTTCTTCATGTAACGTCTGGGAGCCACGTCTGTACTCACCTACAGGTAAGGGGAGCCGGTCGGCCGAGCGGACAGCACACTAGACTTGTGATCCTGTGGTTCTGGGTTCGATCCCAGGCGCCGGCGAGAAACGGCGAGGCGCGGCAGAGTTTCTTTCACCCTATGCCCCTGTTACCTAGCAGTAAAATAGGTACCTGGGTGTTAGTCAGCTGTCACGGGTTGTGCTTGCGGGGGTTGAGCTTCGGCTCTTTGTTCTTGTTGTTTTAGAGTCGGCTACTCTGAACCAAGTGTCCATGTAGCACGGGCTATGGTGAGCCCGTAGTCGGCTCTTTGGTGGTGGTGGTATGAGTGGTGCCAGGCGTTTACTACATGTTATATTCCAGTATTATAGCTCTTCTCTAAGGGGCCTGACAGCTGAGTGGACAGCGCTAGGGATTCGTAGTCCTAAGGTCCTGGCTTCGATCCCCGGTGGAGGCGGAAAGAAATGAGCAGTTTCTTTCACCCTGATGCCCCTGTTACCTAGTAGTAAATAGGTACCTGGGAGTTAGACAGCTGCTACGGGCTGCTTCCTGGGGGGGGGAGGGGTGTAACAAAAAGGAGGCCTGGTCGAGGAACGGGCCGCAGGGACGCTAAGCCCCGAAATGCTCTCAGGATAACCTATTGTGGTGGTTGGCACTGTGCCGTACCTGTTATTGGTTACATGGAAGTGAGGTCTGGCTCAGTTCCCCCCCCCCCCCCCCACTGCTAGCCTTGTTGAAACTGTGGCCTTATAATTTAACTATTCTAGCGTTTTCTTTGTCTAGTTCTATTCTTTGTCTAGTTCTATTCTTTGTCTAGTTCTATTCTTTGTCGAGTACTATTCTTTGTCGAGTACTATTCTTTGTCGAGTACTATTCTTTGTCGAGTACTATTCTTTGTCGAGTACTATTCTTTGTCTAGTTCTATTCTTTGTCGAGTACTATTCTTTGTCTAGTTCTATTCTTTGTCGAGTACTATTCTTTGTCGAGTACTATTCTTTGTCGAGTACTATTCTTTGTCGAGTACTATTCTTTGTCTAGTTCTATTCTTTGTCGAGTACTATTCTTTGTCGAGTACTATTCTTTGTCGAGTACTATTCTTTGTCGAGTACTATTCCTTGTCGAGTAATATTCTTTGTCGAGTACTATTCTTTGTCGAGTACTATTCTTTGTAGGCGACGGCATTAAAGCAGTCGTCTGTTCATACACCAACCTGTAAAAAAAAAGTAGATAGGATCTTGAGTGTTCCACTTATGGACTAGTGTCAATCTACTTGTGTACGAATCTGTACATCGGTAGATTGACGGTTGAGAGGCGGGACCAAAGAGCCGAAGCTCAACCCCCACAAGCACAAACTAGGTGAGTACTTACGGACGACCCGAACGGGACGCAAGAACTTCCCTGCAGTTGTTCGACTTACTGTAGTGTGTACTAATGGTACTCGGCCAAAATAATGGTGGTATAAAATAGTGTATATTATATTTGACCCATGATTACTATTGACTCATTTACCATGCACCCTATAACCCACCCCGTGGGCGGTGGTGGAAAGGGTTATAGCGGCACATAATGGGCTCAGGGACTGAAACACCATAGTTCATTTGGGATGCAGTTGCTGAACCCATTGTGTGTATTATTTCACCGTGATTTTAGTATCGGATTATTAAGCATTGTAGAGTCTTATAGACCCTTGTCCGGGAGTGGGGTTTAGAGACTGTGTGTGTGTGTGTGTGTGTGTGTGTGTGTGTGTGTGTGTGTGTGTGTGTGTGTGTGTGTGTGTGTGTGTGTAGGTGTAGGTGTAGGTGTAGGTGTAGAGAGCCAGGTTGTGTTGCTCTAAGGTGTCTCAAGGTCTGATTGACAATAAGCTGTGTACTGAATACAGCTCTGAATCACAGTCACGTGGCTTGGGCTTGTGTTGTAGTAAATAATGTGGGCTTTGTGGGGCTGCCATGGCCCGGTGACTTGAGGGTCAGGGAGAGTGGTGGGACGCTCTCTGCCACTCTCCCAGCAGATGTCACTCTCCCAGTGCATGTGAGGTGAGTGTGAGGACACACGTCTGCGCCACAAAAACAGAAGCCACCACACACCACCAGTGGATACATGTGTCCGTGTACCCGCGGCTGGGGCTGCCCAACCACTTGCCCTGGACGGTAGAGCGACGATCGTCTTCATGCAGGGCGGCGTCCAAGTAGCTGGGCACCATTCCTTACCTTATTCAGTGATAGTATTCCTTAAATTCCTTAAAGCACATTCTTTACATTCCTTAAAGCAGCATGTAAAGGATTTGGGAATAATGATGTCTGACGACCTAACGTTTAGGGAGCATAACCAAGCAAATATTGCGACAGCAAGAAAAATTATAGAATGGATTACGAGAACTTTCAAATCCAGGGATCCCATCACAATGGTTGTACTCTTCAAGTCACTTGTTCTGTCCCGTCTTGAGTACTGCTCAGTACTCACTTCCCCCTTCAGAGCAGGAGAGATTGCTGAAATAGAGGGAATACAGAGAACATATACGGCACGCATAGACGCGATAAAGCACCTAAATTATTGGGATCGTCTCAAAGCTCTCCAAATGTACTCAATAGAAAGGAGACGAGAGAGAGATCAAATAATATACACCTGGAAGATACTGGAGGGCCAAGTACCAAATCTACACAGTAAAATAACAACGTACTGGAGTTAACGATATGGAACAAAATGCAGAATAGAACCAGTGAAGAGCAGAGGTGCCATAGGCACAATCAGAGAACACTGTGTAAACATCAGAGGTCCGCGGTTGTTCAACGTCCTCCCAGCAAGCATAAGAAATATTGCCGGAACAACCGTGGACATCTTCAAGAGAAAACTAGATAATTTTCTCCAAGGATTTAATTTTTGATTGTCGCCGCCGGAGGCGGCTAGTTTATTGTGCACCCCATACTCATCCTGTGAGCGGTAGCGCAAAAAGCATTACAGAGGGCACAAAAGGTCTTTATCAGACCTCATCTTAGATTATTACATAAACAATTTCATCTATCCTTTACACCTTATAGTTACAATGTCAGCTAGTTACAGAGAAAGTGCTATTTCAAGAGCTATATATTTACAGTAAGTCATTATACATTAATGGTAGGTCTTATCGCTAATACATAATAGTTTGACCAATGGGGATATTACAGAGTCATAAGGGAGCTTCTGTTTATTATTAGTCTTCACAATACACTACTTGTTTCTGAATCTCATATGTCGTATATCTATATGAGGCGAAATATAGATACAAGGAGTGCCGGACGAGCCGGGCTGTGGTGGATATGTGGGCCTGCGGGCCGCTCCAAGTAACAGCCTAGTGGACCAAACTCTCACAAGTCAAGCCTGGCCTCGGGCCGGTCTAGGGAGTAGAACTCCCCTGACCCCATCAAGCAGGTACCCCCGTCCCATCCCAAATCCTTATCCTGACCCCCTTCCAAGTGCTATATAGTCTTAGTGTCTTGGCGCTTTCCCCTTCCCCTACGGCTGGATCTGTCTGGTTACACCTAGTTGTGCTTGCTGGGGTTGAGCTCTGCCCTTTCGGCCCGCCTCTCAACTGTCAATCAACTGTTTCTACTATTACTACATTTTTTTCACACCACACCCACACACCCCAGGAAGCAGCCCGTGACAGCTGACTAACTCCCAGGTACCTATTTACTGCTAGGTAACAGGGGCATAGGGTGAAAGAAACTCTGCCCATCGTTTCTCGCCGGCGCCCGGGATCGAACCCAGGACCACAGGATCACGTGCCCAGCGTGCTGTCCGCTCGGCCACCGGCTCCCCAAGTGTACTCACCTAGTTGTGTTTGCGGGGGTTGAGCTCTGGCTCTTTGGTCCCGCCTCTCAACCGTCAATCAACAGGTGTACAGATTCCTGAGCCTATTGGGCTCTATCATATCTACACTTGAAACTGTGTATGGAGTCAGCCTCCACCACATCACTTCCTAATGCATTCCATTTGTCAACCACTTTGACACTAAAAAAGTTCTTTCTAATATCTCTGTGGCTCATTTGGACACTCAGTTTCCACCTGTGTCCCCTTGTGCGTGTGCCCCTTGTGTTAAATAGCCTGTCTTTATCTACCCTATCAATTCCCTTCAGAATCTTGAATGTGGTGATCATGTCCCCCCTAACTCTTTTGTCTTCCAACGAAGTGAGGTTTAATTCCCGTAGTCTCTCCTCGTAGCTCATACCTCTGAGCTCGGGTACTAGTCTGGTGGCAAACCTTTGAACCTTTTCCAGTTTAGTCTTATGCTTGACTAGATATGGACTCCATGCTGGTGCCGCATACTCCAGGATTGGTCTGACATATGTGGTATATAATGTTCTGAAAGATTCCTTACACAAGTTTCTAAAGACCGTTCTTATGTTAGCCAACCTGGCATATGCTGCTGATGTTATCCTCTTGATATGAGCTTCAGGGGACAGGTCTGGCGTGATATCAACCCCCAGGTCTTTCTCTCTCTCTGACTCTTGAAGTATTTCATCTCCCAAATGATACCTTGTATCTGGTCTCCTGCTTCCTACCCCCTATCTTCATTACATTTGTGTGTGTGTGTGTACTCACCTATTTGTGCTTGCGGGGGTTGAGCTTTGGCTCTTTGGTCCCGGGTCTCAACTGTCAGGTGTGTGTGTGTGTGGGTGGGGGTGTGTGTGTGTGTGTGGGTGGGTGTGTGTGTGTGTGTGTGTGTGGGTGGGTGGGTGGGTGTGTGACTTGTAACGGGAGGCTTACCCCAGGGGTCGTCCTCGTCGCCCCCACTCCTCCAGTGACACATCACCCACCCACATCCCAGTCACCCCTCTCTGGCCTCTGTCACTCGTGTACAGTGTGTGGGTGTATATATGTGTGTATCACTTGTGTACACTGTGTGTGTGTGTGTGTGTGTGTGTGTGTGTGGCCTAAGTGTGTCACTTGTGTACACTTGGTTGTGTGTGTGTGTGTGGCCTAAGTATGTCATAAGTGACCATTACGGTGTGAGCCCGGGGCCGTCGTCCTGGCTAAGGCACAAGACCTCGGCCAGTTCTCACAATATAATAAGGGTCAAATGTGAAGTGGTTGTGCCTACCAGAAACGTAGGCAGCGGAAGGGCCAATATCGCAGCGCCTCTACTGTATTTAAAGCCTGGTGAGTTTTCATGGTGTTGTCTGTAAGCGAGGTTGCCACCTGAAGACGCGGCGTTGTGACTGGGGTCCCCCGGCGGAGGAAAGTTTATTAGACACTTGGCTTCGTCTCGGATAGCAGAAGACATGGTCCACCGCATGATGCAGCGGTTTGTGGCTACCCGCCGAAGCTACCAGATGGCGAAGGACGTTGACGGAGAGCAGGTGGAGAGCGGTGCAGGGGTACGCCCACTACCTGCAAGTTGTCTCATCACTCAGCAAGGGATCCGTGGACCTCACTGCACCCGTACTCACCTAGATGTGCTAGCGGGGGTTGAGCTTTGGCTCTTTGGTCCCGAGATGCTCCGCATGTGATCTTGTGTTGCTCGCCGCTGCTCCTCCACGACTGCCTGTTTAGGCAGGAGAGGACGTTGGGCCAGACTGTTAAGGCAGTGGTCTGCCAGAGACCAACATGTCCTCGGTGCATTGCAGGAGAGAATACTCGCCCTCGAGAGGCACTCGGACTTCGAGTATTATGCCAGTATCATACCTGGCATGGTAAGCTTCCACCTCGAACAGTTCTAAGTCTCAGTTTAGGCAGTCTCCGTGGTGTAGTGGTAAGACACTCGCCTGGCGTTCCGCGAGCGCTATGTCATGGGTTCGTATCCTGGCCGGGGAGGATTTAATGGGCGCAATTCCTTAACTGTAGCCTCTGTTTAACGCAACAGTAAAATAATAATGTATTTAAAGGACGCTATTATCTTGTGTATATGATATCTGTTAATGGAGAAACGCACTATAATGCCGTAGTGTGTGAATGACGGTGAAGAAAGACCCACTATATGTGTAAGTGTATTAAAAACCATACACTTTATGGCTTATACAATGTTACAGCTGTAAATAATTATTATAATACATTTATTTTACCGTGTACTTATTTTACTTTTTTGTAATATATACAAGAGTTGTTACATTCTTGTACAGCCACTAGTACGCGTAGCGTTTCGGGTAACTCATACAGTTACCGCGAGGGAAGGAAACCTCAGCGTAGCGAGATGTCTCCAGCGGAGTCCCACAGGGCTCTGTACTTGGACCCATCCTGATTCTGATATATGTAACCGATCTTCCAGAGGGTATAGACTCATTCCTCTCAATGTTTGCTGTTGATGCAAAAAATATGAGAAGAATCAAGACAGAAAGATTACATGAAGACCTGCACAAACTGGGGGAATGGCTTAGAAAAGGGCTACTAAAGTTTAAATAAAGTGTAAAGTAATGAAATCTGGTGATGGGAGCAGAAGGCCGAACACAAGATACCATTTGAGAGGTGAAGTCCTTCAAGAGTCAAGTAGAAAGATCTGGGGTTGATCTCACACCCAACCAGTTCCCAGAAGCCCATATAAAAGGATTACTTGCATATATATATGCGATCTTTCCTTCACCTTCTTATTTGTTAATATTAATCCATTCTTAGAGCGAACACTGTCAATAAAACGTGTATATTACGAAGGGCATTTAATGTTAAGAACTCGTTACATAAATTCTTATTTAAAAATAAATCTGCAAATTTCAGATTTATTAGAGAGAATCATGTTGACTGCCTGATGGTTCTGGAGAGTTTTCTGCGAGCAGACCACATCTGTTGTTTAGTCGAGGCTTTAGCTTAACTGTGGGGGAGGAGGGGGTGTCTGAGGGTGGTGTCAGGAGGGTGTCAGGGGGGAAGTGTCAGGAGGGTGGTGTCGGGCACAGTACCACAGGAGAGAGAGAGCCGTCACAGGTCACTAGGCTAGGCAAATGTTGCGTGATAATCGGTCAATTTAACGTGTCCAGATTATCACGATTTAGTCAATTCATTATACGTTTGAACAAAGGGGGCGTGGCTATGTGCACACTGACAGTACTCGCCTAGTTGTGCTTGCGGGGGTTGAGCTTTGGCTCTTTGGTCCCGCCTCTCAACTATCAATCAACTGGTGTACAGATTCCTGAGCCTACTGGGCTCTATCATATCTACATTTGAAACTGTGTATGGAGTCAGCCTCCACCACATCACTGCCTAATGCGTTCCTTCTGTTAACTACTCTGACACTGAAAAAAGTTCTTTCTAAGATGTCTTCACTGTCTTTCTTCTAAGACAGTGTTGATTAGCAACTGTCGGCAAACCTACAAAAGTCTTTACACACACAAATCACAATAGCATGATATATCAAATGACAAAGGCGCAGCTGGGAACATCCCGTGCGGAGGTTCGAACCCTCATCACGGCCCTTGTGGATTTGTTCATTCCAAAGTCCTCTCGCGAACACTTTCACTTTGATACCCTCCCTCTTCTGCCACTTGCCTCGCCCCCACCATTCCCCCCCCCCCTCCCCGCCATCCCAAATCCTTATCCTTACCCTTTTCAAGTGCTATATAGTCGTCATGGCTTGGTCCTTTGAGATGTAGTTCCTTCTTGTCTCAATAATCATACTTGAACTTGGCTTGGCGCTTTCGTCTGATAATTCCCTCTTACCCCCTCCCTCCTATATCTAACCGAATGCGTCTCATTGTGTACGCTATGGTCCCCGACGTACACAATAAGGGGTACTATAAAAAGTAGCGGCTCGCTAAATATCCACGTTTTCTGTGCGTACAAAAGTAAGGTGGATGGCTCGGGTTCGTGCTTTTTAGTGCGCCTTATTTTGTATGTTGTGGCAAATCAGGAAAATTTGGTGTCTTTTGGCACTGCGTCATCACCAATCACCACTACCAACCTGGAGCCAGATTTACGAAGCAGTTAGGCAAGTACTTACGAACGTGTACATCTTTCCTCTATCTTTAACGCCTTTGGTTACATTTATTAAACAGTTTACAAGTATCAAAACTTCCCAATCAACTGTTGTTATTGTTATAGACAGTCTCCTGGTGATTCGGAGCTCATTACTGTTTAATTATTGTAAACAAAGCCGCCAAAGATTGAGAAGAGGTGTACAGGTTGGTAAGTGCTTGCGTAACTGCTTCGTGAATCTGGCCCCTGCTTACTCATCCCACAATACGAGGGGGGACATCAATGCCGTTTTGTTACTATTTAACGTATGGAAGCCCAATCACCAGCACAGGTATTACATTATTAATACAACCCACCTCTTAAAATGTCTACTTACCTGCTATATAATTCGACTCTTCTTTGTATTTTGTCTTAATAGACATTCATAACCACTCATTCATAACCACTCATTCATAACCACTCATTCATAACCACTCATTCATAACCACTCATTCATAACCACTCATTCATAACCACTCATTCATAACCACTCATTCATAACTCATACACTTGGGATCTCAGATGAATAGTCATTAAAGTGTCAATTTATTGATTTACATAGCAGAAATTTATTTTATTATTTTAGGTACTGTTAAACGTGAAGTCTTTTATTTATGTATGTAGGTTATCTAGAGATGAGTTCGGGGCTTAGCGTCCCCGCGGCCCGGTCCTCGACCAGGCCTCCTTTTTGTTACACATCCCCAGGAAGCAGCCCCTAGCAGCTGTCTCTCAGGTACCTATTTACTATTAGGTGAATAGGGGCATTGAAGTGAAAGACACTGCCCATTTATTTCCGCCTCCAGCGGGGATCGAACGTGGAACCTTAGGACTACGAATCCCGAGCGGTGTCCACTCAGCTGTCAGGCCCCACTGTATTGGTTAAATAATAAATTGGATCACAACATTTCAGGTAGGTAAGAAAGAACATTTCAGGTAGAAAAGAAACAAATCAGAGATGATTCGCAGGACTGTCCTGTGTGTGGTAAGGTAATTAGCAGGAGAAAGCGCTAAACCATTACGACTATATAGCACTTGGAAAGAATAAGGATTTTAGGCTAGGCTGGATCGTCCAAGTGGTTGGGCACAACCACTTGGACGGTCGGGGATTGAACGCCGACCTGCATGAAGCTATACTAAAATAAAGCGCATTAGAAATTTGAAAGACTCCTCGTTAACTAATTGTGTATTCACCTAGTTGTGCTTGCGGGGTTGAGCTCTGGCTCTTTCGGCCCGCCTCTCAACTGTCAATCACACTATCCCCCCCCCCCCCCAGGAAGCAGCCCGTAACACGTGTCTAACTCCCAGGTACCTATTTACTGCTAGGTGAACGAAAGGTAAGAAAGGCAATCAGGGTGAAAGAAACTGCCCATTTGTTTCCTAAATTGCCGGGGAGCAATCCCCGGTCCCTATTATTATGAATCTCTAGCGCTGTCCACTCAGCCACCAGGCCCCCCATATGTGGTAGAGCCCCAAGATTGTTGGCCGTTGTTTACAACTGACTGGAAAATGTTGCTATTCAGAGACAGTGAATACTAGCATTATCCTCACTTTAATAAGACTAATCAAAATCCTCAGATTAGGCAAAATTGTAATTAGTTTTGTCAATAAAGATGTTAATAATAATAAGTTATTTAGAGAACAACGCGTGTGTTATGCTCCAGAGGTATTTCTTGTAGACTTTTAAAACAAACATAATCTCGATACTTAGAAGTATATTTGATGACAAACCTTAAATACTTTCCCCTACTACTTACCCAACTGAAGAATGATTTGGAACAGGTGATTGAAATTCATATCTGGAACTTTTTATTTCTCATGCGTAATACTTTTAGAAGGCTTTGGTAAGGCCTTCGATTTGGTGCGCACTACAATAGAAGCCTAACCCAAAGCGTAATTTAAGTATTCATATAATTTTGCGTGAATCTTGTTAATATCTTGATATCCTCTCCTGGTGAGTCTGTGTTGATGATAGGCTAGGACCGTGACACTGATCAATGAAGTCATTTTACGCAAAATTATATGAGCAACACTTGGACAACAGCAGCATGTGTATATGACGGACAAAGGAGGATGCGGCTGCGTCGAAAGTAGGAAGCAAGGGTGGGGTTAGAAGAGGGGGGGGGAGCACGGAGGGGGGGGGGATGGTCCTGGGGGAAGAAAGGTGCGGGAGGGGGGTGTAGGATGAGGGGTTGAGTCAGCAACGGCCCCAACGGTCGCCACCTTGGTCTCCCGCGTGGCCTGGTCCCCATCCCTTCACCACCACCCCCTTCCACTGACCCCCCATCCCTTCACCCCCACCCCCTTCCACTGACCCCCCACCTGCTGCTCTTACCACCCACACACCGTCATTGCCACCTCCCTCTCATATATCTTTTGATTTAATCAATTGTCTGTACCGGAATGGCAGTACTTTGGTATTATGCGAAATTGTCATGTATTTAATTTAGAAGTCTGATTTTAGTGAATGTTAGTTAATGGTTACCGTTAACTTCTTTGTTTTGTCATTATTCTAACGCCAGAAATATTGTTATAGCAGTAGGCTGATAAAGAAGCTTACCTTATCTATGGTCATCCACCCCTTTGTTGCTACTGGGACAAGGCAGTTTATCTGACGTATGTGAAAGCTACCTGCTACTAGGTGCGGTATTACTGATCGTGTTACTTAACTTGTGCATAAGAGAGTTGTAGCCCATCAGCAACAAGCAGATGTCACCATTTAGCAGAACAATTCCCCCCCAAACTTACATCCCAGTTGTTGACGTCATCTACTGGCCTGTATCAACAATGACGTCTGCTGCTATTTGTGTCTTTGCATCATGTGACCTTAATGTCTTTCCTTAAAGTTATATTGTTACGCATCAACCATAGCCTGGTACACTGTGGTGACGTATTTAGTTTTGAGAACAAATAACCATTGGCCTTACCCGGAGTTATAGGAGTGGTGGTGTGTGTTGTAGGGGGGTTAATTAGTGGGGTGGTCGCTGGAAGGAGGGAGGTACGGACAGTTACACGCATGTTTTACAGTTGTACCCTACACGTGGGCTTAGGGAGCACCTCAAGGGTTACAGAGCTACATAGTCATCCACAGTATTTGCCTACTCAAATATGGTAGTAATGAATTACTACAACGGGCAAAGTTGGCATATTTGAATATTTTAGGTAGTCATTAGGATTTTTGTATATAGAACGGTTGCACAGAAGCAGGAACACGGAATTTGCTTTCGCCCCCCCCCCCACACGAGTGGTGGAAAAAGGCACCAATCAAGAGGAAGTTCAGTATATTGACCTCTTGAGTACTTAAAAAGTTAAATAGATTAAGGCAGGGAGCGGAATGGATGCTGAGGCACAAAGTAGGGAGACTAGATAAAATTAATATACATATATATACCAACCTGGGACCGACCTGGCCTGGGGCCGACCTGGCCTGGGGCCGGGCTCGGGCCTCCCGAGGACTCCCGAAACCCCCTCTGGAGGATGCCATTGGACATATAAATCAGCAGAAAATCCCCGTAGGGAATGATGGAATTTCTGACTCAGAAAGCAACCCGTTCTCGCAAATTTAATAAGTCAATATTGACTTATTAAATATGTGCATAGGTGACATACTTAACATAATAGATACCCTTAAAAAGATTCATAGAAAACACCGACCTTACCTAACCTTGTTAGTATCTTAAGATAAGCATCTTATTGCTTCGTAATTACAATTATTACCTAACCTATAATAGGTATAGGTTAAGTAATAATTGTAATTACGAAGCAACAAGATGCTTATCTTAAGATACTAACAAGGTTAGGTAAGGTCAGTGTTTTCTATGAATCTTTTTAGGGGTATCTATTATGTTTAGTATATCACCTATGCACGACAGAGTGGTAATGAGAGCCAAGGACGTGTACATGGGAGTGAGAACAGAGGCAACTAGGAAATACTGTGTTATAAATCCCAACACATAAAGTCAAGACCCACTTGAACCTCCTCCACACCCACGCCAGGAGGAATACAACAGTTCAAAGACAGATGGTGACACTAATAACACTTCGGGGGGGGGGGGGGGGAAACAGTTCTCAAGGAATAAGGACGTGTGCAGAACACAAACTGTTTCAAGAGATATTCACAGTAAAGTGAAAAGTGTCGCTACGTAAACTGAAACTGGGCCTCAAACTTGGCAGCAGTGGATGACTGTGAGAGTATCAGATATACAGTAAGGAAACACTTGTGAAGTTGAACACTACAAACTCGATGGGACTAGATAAGACTTATTAAGATGTACAAGAAGATGCCGATAAACTAAACTACCAGAAGGTTGGAAGACAGCCAACTTGGTGCAAGTTTGTAGAAAAAAAAAGTAGGGCATACAGGTGATGTTTAATTACATGCCATTCAAAGCTAATGTCTCTATTATACAAGATTTTGAGAAAGAGACTAGTAGAGAGCTAATGTCTCTATTATACAAGATTTTGAGAAAGAGACTAGTAGAGCAATTTTTATATATAAACACGCTAACAAAGTTCAGAATGTAAATTTCCATCCCATGAGCTTACCAAAATTCTATGACGGTAGAAATGAGGCAGGACAGAAGAGTGGGCAAACTGCCCCTCTTTATGTACTGTCAGAAAGCATTTACCAAAGTTAGAATAAGAGGCAAGAGGCTGCAAGGTGACGGAAAACGAAATTTTAAGGCTTGATCTAAATTATAATCGGGGAAATTTAAACACGAATCGACCGAAGAACAGACCTGGGGGATTAACATCAGATGCGCAGTATGAACACAGCAAAATACACATTAGTAGGATTGTCTACAAGTATTCAAAACACGGTTTGCACCGCAGACGAGAGATGCCATATAATATACAAATAAGATACTCAAACTCAGGTCCGTAATCTATGCACAATAAAACATAAGATATTGGAGCACACTCCAGTATACATAAGCACAATCCGAGAACGCTGTGTGAGAGACTCGCGAACATTTAAGGTTCTGACGACCGTGTGTACCGAGGACCATTAAATCTCACGTCAGTAGAGGAGAGAACAAACGTGTTAGACATCATCACTAGACAGCAAACGTTCAGGGGGGAAGGTACAGATTTGCAAACTCTTCAAAGACATGCTGCTGGAAATGAGAGGGACACGAAGGGGGCACGAACGAAAGGTTACTGATGACGTTGCATCAGTAACGTCAAAACAGGAAACTAATTAGTACACCAATTAGCTACAGGAATGTTATATGAGCAAGTTAAACTTGTGAAATAACGTGTATGCAATTGGAGTATTATTTCAAGTAATATGTTATTTTGACTTAAGTATCTGGACATTATTGAAAATTTTTGATTTTCAAAATCACGAAGCTCTTTGAGATTCACAAAATCAAACTCTTTGGGCACCTAGAGGAATTCAAATTTCACTGCTTTCAAATGCACAGTTGTAATTACTTTTGAGGTCATGGTACAACTGGCAGAGATGCTTATAACAGAGCAGAGCAGGAAAGTCTGTCGCTGGAGATACGCCCTAGAGGACCGTTGCAGCCTAGCATGGCGCCAGGAGGGCGGGCCATGGGGGGCTGGCAGGAACATGCTGTGCTCATGCACTCTCACACTCGCCTGTGTACTCATTCATCACATAATATGGACGATAACATGGGCTGCTATGAAAGCACAGTGACATAACCAGTGGTGCTGTAGTTTTTTGTTTATTTCAACACACACACATTGGTAGTCACCGATAGCCTACTTCAATAGGGATCAATAATTTTATGAAATGTAAAAAATTCAACTAGTCTTATGTAAGAAAAAAGTTATTTACAGTTATTAGCCTAATGCAGTTGCTTTCGGTTACACAAATTGTTATACGTCAGTGGTGTAGAGGGGGACATTTGAAAGTCGGGAAGCAAAAACCCAAAATTGGGTTTAGAAAATTGTCTGAAGGCTTGAATTTGAAAGAAGCAACAGTTGTTTTGTACGTTTAAGGTCTGTAGTTGTACATTCTGCTGTGGCCGTATGTTCACTCACTGGGCCATGAGTGAGCCATCTCGCGAGCGTTCCCAACGTCAAGAAACTGACGTGCTAAAACGCCTTAACCTACCAGAGTATCCACGAACACAAAACAGGACATTGTCAATTTCGCGAGCCGCTACCATTTTGTACAACAGTTTTTGACCCAAAATGCGATGTTCTATTAGGAGGACGGTTTGCACTCACAGGAATGTATCGGGAGTGGCGCTGCCCAATACTGTCATTATGGCGGTATGTTCACTCACAGGATGAGTGACGCTGTCCAATACTGTCATTATGGCGGTATGTTCACTCACAGGATGAGTGACGCTGTCCAATACTGTCACTATGGCGGTGTGTTCAATCAGGACGAGTTGTGCTGTCTAATACAAGGATACAATGAACTCACTATGGCGGAATGTTCACTCACCCCGTGATTGACGCTGCCTAATAAACAAACCCTCCTGGCAAATTTAAAATTAATATGGAGGTATTGAGGTTTGTAATTAACTAGTATAGTTACAGGAAAACTAAGCTTGTGGTGTCCTGTCCACCTTATAATCTTTTATCATAGAGATAGTGAGTGTTGCCAGCAACGACCGCTAGTGTATCGTGCACCCATCACTTAGTTTTGAAGGTTCCAGTGCTGAAGAGACACGCCCTCTCGTAACTGGCTCCATCTGTGTATCATTGCAAAATATATATTAGTATGCAGGCGATGAGTCACAATAACGTGGCTAAAGTATGATGACGAGACCACACACTAGAATATGAAGGGATAACGACGTTTCGGTCCGTCCTGGACCATTCTCAAGTCCATTGATTTGAGAATGGTCCAGGACGGACCGAAACGTCGTCGTCCCCTCACATTCTAGTGTGTGGTCTGGTCATTATATACTAGTATGTTATCTACAACAACTCTCTTTTCGTATATTTTCTCCATTTTTCTTAGAGGTGTGGATGTGTGTATCAAGGGTAGGGGAGTACTTTTAGGTGCTCCCCTAATTGTGCTTGTGGGAGGTTGGGCTTCGGCTCTTTGGTCCCGCCTCTCAACTGTCAGTCAACGGGTGGATAAAACGTGATTGATGAAGATTAAGCCACCTCAAGAGGTGGCACGGGCATGAGTAGCCTGTAGGTGGTAGATGTTTGGAGTGAATGTGGTGTTTGGTGATGTGACATCATGAAGTGTGTGTGGGCCTGTGGGACAAATCCTGAGCCAACTGGACTCTTATATCCATATTTTATACAATGTGTGCGCGCTTTCGTCCGCTCCTGAGCCTCACATTACCAGTTGTTTGGTACGTAAATCCTTAAATACAAATGGTTCTTGTTATATCTACTTTTGAAGCAACTTATTGAAAACTATCCGTATATTTGAGTGTCACATATGTTGCACATGTTATTATGCATCTGGGGCTATGAGGGGTTGCATTATTTCCCAGACCCATCTCTCTCTCTCTTGCAGTTTCAGATCGTCGTCTCCATCTCATTTCATGCTGTTAAATAGTTATTCTTGCTGCCTTCTCATTTCTCATTACGTTACATTTATCTGGGTTGAAATCCAGTCGCCATATCTCTGACCATCATTGAAGCACAACCAGGTTGTCCTAAATGCAGGCGATGAGTCACAATAACGTGGCTAAAGTATGTTGACCAGACCACACACTAGAAGGTGAAGGGACGACGATGTTTCGGTCCGTCCTGGACCATTCTCAAGTCGATCGACTTGAGAATCATCCAAGACGGACCGAAACGTCGTCGTCCCTTCACCTTCTAGTGTGTGGTCTGGTCAACAGGTTGTCCTAAATGTTTTAGCAAGCAAGCTAACACATGAAACCTACTAGCATCACCCACAGTGATATGAACACGATTATCTCGTTCAGGTTATTGTCACATGTTAGGAATAGTATAGGTCCATATAGTAATAAGCAGCCGCGTTCAAGAGCCTGGTTGACCAGTCCAGCAACCAAGAGGCCTGGTTAGGGACCGGGCCGCGGGGACGTTGAGCCCCGAAATCATCGCAAAGTAACCGCAAAGTAGGCCCCCAGTGCCGACTCGTGTGGCACTCCACCTGTGATTTTGTGTATTCAATCCTACTTTCTTTTTCTCCCATCTCCTTATAACGGGTCTCATCCCTAGGTATTCCAGTGACCAAGACCGCCCGGGTCACTGCCGTCACTTGACCCTCGTCTGATTTCCGCTCGTTTTTTTCCCTTCATTTCATTTTCTTTATTAGAAAGTCCGTCATCATACGCGTACCGCATTTTATTTAATATATCGAGACTTGATCTTGTGTGTGAGGGGAGGTTGAGAGAGCTGGGATATCGAGGTGGGGTTGGGAAGGGTCACTACGGAGACATTGGTGTTAGGGTTGTGGGTACGAGGGCTGCGAGTTGATTGATCTTGATAAGCTAGTTATACAGTGTAATGTATATATCAATAGTCTTATGGTTGGTGGTGGTGTTTTTAGATTTAGTTTCTCGGAACAAATGTTCCAAGTAGCACGGGCTATGGTGAGCCCGTAGTGGACTTACCCGGCACAGGAGCGGCGCTGTAACTGATTGCCTGGTTGATTGAATGATTGATTGATAAAGATTAAGCTACCCAAAAAGTGGCACGAGCATGAATAGCCCGTAAGATTGCCTGGGGTCTAGTGTTGGCTTTTAATGGTGTGTGGCTGGAGTTAAGGGAGGAGCAGTGTTGCTAAGGGAGTGTACTCCCTTAGCAAGTTGCTAAGGGGATGGAATGGGTTGAGGTGGGATAAGACTGGTTTGGGATGGAGGGAGACGGGGCTGGATCATGTGCCATTGGGTCCCTTGTGTCCAGATATGCTAAACGCTGTATTGTGTCTCTCTCTTGCCTGCTGTTCCTCAGGCTAGTATGAGGTGATACTCTCCTCTGTTCCTGGTCCCTCTGCGGGGTAATATTCGTTCCTTTGCCTGACTCTAGCGCTTTCTCTCTGGTCATGTCCTTATATACATTTGTTTGGATGGGTTCATGTTCCGTAATAATATTTCAGTTTCATCAGTAGTTGAGTGGTGATCTCTGTTGCAAAAGTCACGTTCGGGTGTGAGCGGGTGAAATGACCAGATGCTGATAATAAGGAAGGATTGAATATCGTGGCCATTCAGTCTAAGTCATACTTTTCCTGGAACATCAGTATCGACAGGATGAACAACCCAGTGGGGTTTCTTTCTATTGTGGGGTGATGTACATGCTGCTATGGCGGAATGTCCACTCACAGGATGAGTGGCGCTGCCCAATAAACTCACCCCTCGGGGCAAAAATTAAAAAATTTACCAGGGCAGCATCTGGACGTATTCCACGGCTTTAATCACGTCATATACAATCGAATCCACAAAATCGTGGTTAGTAAAATTTCGTTAACTTGCTTTATCAGGGATTTTATCTTGAGCGCAGGGGGGAGATATACATAATAATCTACACCTGGGAAAATAGTAGAGGAGCTGGTCCCAAACCTGCACACAGAAATAACATCACATAAGACCAGAATGCATAGCAGGATGTGCAGAATACCCCCGTTGAAGAGCAGAGGTGCAACAGGTACTCTGAGAGAGAACTCTATCAACATCAGAGGCCCGAGATTGTTCAACACGCTTCCACTACACATAAGGGGCATAACTGGCCGACCCCTCACAGTGTTCAAGAGAGAACTTGACAAGCACCTCCAAAGGAGACCTGATCAACCAGGCTGTGACTCATACGTCAGGCTGCGAGCAGCCGCGTCCAACAGCCTGGTTGACCAGCCCAGCAACCAGGAGGCCTGGTCGACAACCGGGCCGCGGGGACGCTAAGCCCCGGAAGCACCTCAAGGTAACCTCAAGGTAGGTTGCATAAACATGAATAATCAAAAGTTAAAGCTGTTGAATTGAGCAATTTAAGAATATGATGATGTTAGGTGTTGAGAATGTCTATAAATCATAAGACAAATGAGGTTTTATTCAGATGGTTGGGTCATGATGAGAGAATGGTTGAGAATAAAGTGGTTAAGGTGTTTATTAGAGTGGATCTTTAGGTAGGAGAGAGAGAGAGAGAGAGAGAGAGAGAGGCCAAGATGCTGGACACGTGTACAGGAGTTAAGTATACGGTAGGCAAGGACGTGGTGATTGCCAACGCCGCCACACAAGATGTAGAAGAAAGCAAAACACAACATGGAATCAGTTTGTTAAAATAGAGAACATAAGAACGAAGGTAACTGCAGAAGGCCTATTGGCCCATACGAGGCAGCTCCTATTTATAACCACCCAATCCCACTCAAGTTTAACATTTTTAAATAACTCGAGAGAGAGACTTTAACATTTGATTGTGACTCACAAGTCACGGGCTTGGGGAGTAGAACAACTCCCAGAACCCCACCCAGGTGCTGGTGTGGGTGGCGTTGCTGGCTGTACATGATCTGCATTATGTTAATTATGCAATCCACACGGGGAATGGATTGCGTGCCTATTTTCTGTAACTATATGTTACTCTATTTATTTGGGTTACTGCCTCCCCAACCCCCATGAAAGTGGAAAGTGACAGTGATGAATGTGGACGGGCATAAATTATCTACTGGAGTAATATTAAATAGGGTTGAAGCGAGCGAACCCTCGCTCTAAGCCAGTTTATCAGGTTTTAAGGGTATGCACGATGCAAGAGAATTCATCCCTGTGAATGCAGCAACTCTTCCCCCCCCGTCCCCCCTAACCATGCATTCCCTAACAATTTGACTCCTTCCTTAACCCACACTTGTAGGAATATACCAATCATCCTTCAGCGTTGGTTTTCACCTCTCCATTACCACCAGCATTTCAGTCTTCACCACCTTTCTTCTTCCATTCTACTCCTTCCCTCTCCCGGGTTCCTCCGTTCTCCCCCCCCCCCCTTTCTCCTCAGCCCTTCTCCAACCCCCCAACCCCCTCCCAACCCTCCTACATTTACTCTTGCCCACGCGCTGGCAACTCGTATTAATTTTTATTACAAAAAAGGCCGCTTGATCATAACGACCTGGTATCTGTAGAATGTTTGGTGTAATGGTGATGAGTACTTGTCGTGAAGCGTTGTATCCTGTTGAGTGGGAGTGAGGTAGAGGTGAAAGAGAGGCAGGAAGGTGGGGGGTTTGGGTGGGCCGGGCAGGCAGGCAGCCGGCCGGCCGGCTCTTCCCTCGGCCCCCCGCCCTTCACACCACTTTCGAAGCAGCGCTTGTGGTGGGCACACGGGCCGCTCCTTGTCTCCTTCCACATCCACGTTTACATTTGCAACTGTGTTAGCGTTCCTTGTTTTTAACACGTGTGTCGTATAGCGCTGAAATATCGAGTCACTTTTGCTGGTATTTGGATAATGTAATTAAGTTTGAATTTGAATGGAACACAGTGGAACGTTGTGACTGCGGTGTTAACGGATCTATATAGTATGCGTATCTCTTGACTGTCAAGTCTTATTTGCTGACGGACTGTATCAGCGCTCTAGTGTTCGGTGTGATAATATCGCTTTAGGATGGAAATATGTATATATATAGTGTAGTGTGGGAGGTGGTTGTGGGTGTGTGAGGGTGGTGGGGCTGGTGGCCGGCTGGTGGCGTTGGTGTTCCCAACAGTCTTCCGCTGGGTGGTGTGTGTGTTCCCTCTGTGACTCACCCTCCCTCACCACACCCTGCCTCACACCCTCACCCTGCGGCCTCCCTCACCACACCCTACGTCCCTCACTATACCCTCACCCTGCGGCCTCCCTCACCCCCCCCCCCACCCAGCGGCCTCCCTCACCCCCCCCACCCAGCGGCCTCCCTCACCCCCCCCCCCACCCAGCGGCCTCCCTCACCCCCCCACCCTGCCGCCTCTCTCACCCTCACTTTTTACTCCCCCCCCCCAAAAAAAAAAAGAGGAAGAAGAGGCATTGGTGAAGGGAAGCAAAGAAGTGGGAAGGGAGAATACCCCCCACCCTGCGGCCTCCCTCAACCCCCCTCTCCACCCTGCGGCCTCCTTAACCCCCCTCACCCTGCGGCCTCCCTCACCCTGCCACGCCTCAACTATCACTTGTCGTTTCAGGATCTACTCCATATCGCTTAATTCTCACATTGCTTGAGCAAACTCCAAGATGGTGCAATTGGTAAGCATTATTGGGTTTCAGTAAAAAAAATTATATATACAGTGTGTTTGTGTATATGTATGTATAAAATATGGAAAGGAGTACCACCTCTGGCTGGAAGAAGGGGACCCTTAGCCTCGGAGGAAACCACACATAACACATTAGAGGGAATGTTTAGGTCCTCTTCAATACTGTTTGTGCTTTTTTCTACCACCCCTTTTGTGTTTTTTTGTTTTATTATATATTTGAAAGTTAAAAATTGATACAATGAATGCTTAAAGGTTATGGATCTCTTGAAGCTCCTTCGCTTCCGGACAGGAACAGAGGATGCAGCAGGCATTTCCCCTCTGGATCGCCACACTAAGGCGCTGAACCCCCCCCCCCCCCCCCCCCGAAAAAAAAACTGGCAGCCCTTGGGTCAATGATGTCAATGAGTCTGGAGCCCAATTCCTTAAATCCCAAGGCACCCTTACCCCAGGGGCCATGCGTCTCAGATGCTATGAGAACAAAGGTGTATTGACCTTCCAATCGCCTGTATTTGACTGATTTTGTTATTTCCCTGTGGTTGGCCGCCCCACCTGCTTGATCAGCACCGAAGTGTACATTGGTGTCAGCCAGGGTGGATACACATGTGTAGTCCCACACTAACTGTTTGCCCCTTTTCCAGGGGTATACAGTAATGCCATCAGGGTGAAGTGCGGGGTCATCCGGGTTTTGGTCCCCTAGGATGCGAGGTTCTCTCTTTGCTGGGCACTGAGCTGAGACGAGGCTCCTCTTGATTGTCATTGACCTCGTTGTGTCTTGCATGCCAGCCCTTTGTGCTTCCGCAATGCAACCCATGCAGTCCATATTGGTCTGCTTCCACCCTGTTGCAAATACACTTGTATTCAGTGTGACCTGGGGCACCAAAGCGGAGGGCCACTGCTACACGAAGGGATTCTGGTTCTAGACGCGTGGCCATTGCCGACATGGGTACTGTTAGGAAGAACTCCTGCATCGGACAGGCTTTCTCCTTGTCTGATGTTGCGGTGCTGAGCATGGCATCAGCTACTTTTTCCACTAGTGGGTGGTCCCAGCTGGACTGTTTGTGTTTTGTTGACTCTATAATGGGTGCTGCAAGAGCATCCCATTGATTTGAACATAAAGTGAAAGCAGGATCGTGTATTCCTGCTGAATCATTCAAGGGTTCAGGTAGGATATCTCTTACGAGGTCGTGCAATGCATGAGAGGAGGAAATGAAGGCTTGTTATCTTGAGGTTATCTTGAGATGATTTCGGGGCTTTAGTGTCCCCGCGGCCCGGTCCTCGACCAGGCCTCCACCCCCAGGAAGCAGCCCGTGACAGCTGACTAACTCCCAGGTACATATTTACTGCTAGGTAACAGGGGCATTTAGGGTGAAAGAAACTTTGTCCATTTGTTTCTGCCTCGTGCGGGAATCGAACCCGCGCCACAGAATTAAGAGTCCTGCGCGCTATCCACCAGGCTACGAGGCCCCCTGGTAGAGCAATCTGGGAGGCTGTGTGGATACCAAGGCTGCAATGTCTTACAGGGAGGGTTGCTTGCTCCCACTGAGTCGCTCAATGGCAGGTTCAGGACTTTCACCAGCATGGACCTCAGAAGGGTGTCATACACATTTAATTTAGGGCTGTTGTAGGATGGAGAACACTTCAGAAAGTAAGTCAACTTAGGGATAGACTAAGTATCTTGTGAGGAGGAAGAGAGCATCATGGGCATCAATCTTGTCAATCCTGTTGTGCATTCTCCATAGATCAGTGATTTTTGCATCCAGGACCTCCTTGATTGCTTGTGGGCCAATGGGGGCACCCAGGAGGGTGCAGTCAGGTGGCTCGACAACGAGAATGTCTGGAAGAACATTTTTTATTTGGACATTGATGTCTGGGTTGCGGACAACCCAGACAAGGAGACTATTATGCATATGGATGCATTGAGAATGAGGCCCAAGGCTGCTCCTTGCTCCTGGATTTTCCTTGTATCCTCCAAAATGGTATCCGGAGTGCCGGCGAGATTTCAATCATCCAGGTACCAGATGTTTAGCTCGCTTGTCTGACTATCAGGTGACCTCTTTGATAGCTAAGCAGAAAAGGAGGGGGGCTAAGGGATCATCACCTTGTTGGACACCTTCACAGGAGTCTATTTCATGCTCCCAAAAAAGAAGCTTATATATTATATAATATGCGAACAAGCTTGAATGGTCCCCCAGCCAATATGCAACTGAAAACTCCACACCCCAGAAGGATTTGAACATAGCCAGAAGCACTATGCACCATGGCGTACCAGGTTCCTCAACCACTCGACCAACCGTGACTACAAAATACATTGGTAGCCGAGGCTATTTCCCCAACATCCCGACAGCACTTGGTGGTAAGCTTGGGCATAGATATTTCATTGAATCGCCTCACTTTGTGGGGCCACGTGAGCAACACAAATGCAAACAAGCCTTGAATGGTCCCCAAGCCAATATTGTAACACCACTATAAATATAAACTAATAATGTAACACTACTACTCATTTGTAACACCACAAAGTACCACTAATGGTTATATCAGAACCAAAGGTACCCTTCCAAGGAAATGCTACACAGGATTAACTACGCTGCCACCATCTGCCTTGTCCATTCACTATATCAAGCAAGGAGGCAAGAAACATTGCTTGACTTGGGGAGTCCTCTTTATTTGTTATTAATTATGGGACGGTTGTTAGCAAACTATATCCAGTGGCTAAGAGGATCCAACAATTGACACAGACGGAAAGTTTAACACGAGTTTATTGAGAACCAATTATGCTATTCACCACTATAAATCCTACTCTAACACTGGCCAATTGTTAAGAAATTTAGACATGGAACAAAACCCTCAGAGATCACACTTTACCTTAAGACCTCTGTCTCTCCATCCGGTGGATTCACTCTGTCCCTCCCTGGCTGTGTGATGTTCTTTACAGACCCACTTTGGACCCTGGTGTCCGGCACACTCCTAACTATCATACAGAGGTATATATACACACAAAAGGGGGGGGGGGATTTGCTGTTGCTACCTACAACGAAGATGCAAGAGGTCGGGCCACACATGCACAAACACTCAAGAATTATTCCATTAAGCTTGTTTGACATTCACTATACCCTCTTCAAGAGAAATTATTAATTACGAGCGTGGCTGACCTCTGACCTGGCTAAAAGGGGGAGATCCATGGATGTTTACACATAAGAATCTGGGGTCTAATTCCATTACAATGTTTGACAAGAGTATTATGAAATATTACATACTTGAAACTAGCTGACTAAGACTAACCCAGGAATTTTTAATCAACATACAAGATAATCCAGAGGTCATCTGGGCTGACCTCTGGGAGAAGGCTTCCCTGGGTGAACTCTAGGGGCGGGGGGGGGGGTCATGGGTGTTACAATATGCAACTGAAAACTCCACACCCCAGAAGGATTCGAACCCAGACAGCCAGGAGTACTATGCACCCCATCCTCCAAACCGGAGCAAGTGCTTTGCTGACGAATTTTGTTCGAACCACAACGCTGTAAATGCTTCACCCACGTACTACAAATAATCGCCAACAGAACCTAAACACCTAACCTAACCTATGCCTATATATGCACAATATGCTAACATATAATATTAATTTATATTTGAGAAAATTCCCGTTTTGTATGAACAGCATGTAAAAATGTATGAATGCATCTGTGGGGTCGACCGCTGGATGGACTAGAGTCGAGGACGAGTTGCACCATGGCGTACCCGGTTCTTGAACCACTCTAATCTTTAACCATTATATATATATATATATATATATATATATATATATATATATATATATATATATATATATATATATATATATATATATATATATATATATATATTAAATACTGGTTCCAGTTCTAGGTTTGAATATTAAATTATAAGTGCGCACAAAGTTTTCCTGCGACGTAACGGACAGGCAACCACCGTCATGTTAGTCTAATAACCTCCCTTATATCTGTTATATGATCGGTGAGTTAGGTTCACCTTGCGGTGTACCTAGCAACCCGTAATATGGAAATCGTGGTAGGTAGAATCATTTGGGTGAGCGTCGTGACGCTTAACGGGTATTTTCTTATCCTTGGGTAAGCACAATGTGAAGTTTGGGTTGTCACTCTCACTGGGGGGAGGTAGCTGGCACATCGCGCTCTGAACATAACGCAAACACACTGTTGTTGAGTATTGACGTTTCGAACCAATGATGCAAACAGCACATGGTTCAGCCCGTCCCCTCTAGCGTTCCCAGCGTCATTAAACCTATAATAAGGCAACCCGTTCTCGCAAATTCGTAAAGTCAATATTGACTTATTAACTACGTGCATAGGTGATATACTAAACATAATAGATACCCTTAAAAAGATTCATAGAAAACACCGACCTTACCTAACCTTGTTAGTATCTTAAGATAAGCATCTTATTGCTTCGTAATTACAATTATTACTTAACCTATACCTATTATAGGTTCGGTAATAATTGTAATTACGAAGCAATAAGATGCTTATCTTAACATACTAAGGTTAGGTAAGGTCGGTGTTTTCTATGAAGCTTTTCAAGGGAAACTATTATGTTAAGTATGTCACCTGTGCACATATTTAATAAGTCAATATTGACTTATTAAATTTGCGAGAACGGGTTGAATAAGGCTGTAGTAAAATTGCCCGAACCAAACCATAACAGGACCCACAAATATAAAATGGAACACGTGTCAAATGAACAAATCCACAAGGGCCGTGACGAGGATTCGAACCTGCGTCAGAGAGCATCCCAGACGCTGCCTAAATCGACTGAGCTACGGCATTTGATGCATCACGCAATTGTGATTTGTGTGTGTAATGAAGTGGGTCATCTGTCAATTTGCGAGCCACTGTGATTTTTAATACATTTGTTTTTGGTCTTTGAGTTTTTCGTCAAAATGGGATGTACTATTGAAGTTGACGAGTTGTGTGATCAGTGCAGGAAATTGTCCTCCACCTCTTAACTCTTGATAGGCTACTCGCCTCATTCTGAGAATTTCACAATAGGCGCGACTCAGAGGCCCTTAGAAAGTAACTGCAACAGGCTTAGACTGGCCCCTAACACCGTAATTTTTTTTTAACTAGGCAGACATTTACACGTAAAACGTCGTCATTGACGATACAAGGATAAACGGGGGGTGGGGGTATATGGTTGTCATGTACAGGCGTTTCGACAAAGCTCAAAATCTAATTTGTCAAAACGGTATATATTGTAATGTTAGGATGAGTTTGGCTTGATTAGGTTGATAATACTTGATTAGGTTTACCGTATTTGGACTAGGGGGGCCTCGTAGCCTGGTGGATAGCGCGCAGGACTCGTAATTCTGTGGCGCGGGTTCGATTCCCGCACGAGGCAGAAACAAATGGGCAAAGTTTCTTTCACCCTGAATGCCCCTGTTACCTAGCAGTAAATAGGTACCTGGGAGTTAGTCAGCTGTCACGGGCTGCTTCCTGGGGGTGGAGGCCTGGTCGAGGACCGGGCCGCAGGGGACACTAAAGCCCCGAAATCATCTCAAGATAACCTCAAGAAGGTATGATTAGGTAGAGTTTTTAATCCGTTGGCAAACTGCCTTGGGCGAGACTAGGGGTTTGGAGGTGCGCTCATGGGATGCGATAAATAATTCAAAACACAGCCCATTTTCCTGTTTAGGTAGTACATTATGTAACTATGGACCATCGTACAACCTGACGTGAAATGCAAGCAGATGGTAGAACTTGGTACTATTCACGTATAACAGTTCGAAAAAATAAATAAAAAAATTAAATATTCCTAAGCCTAGTATAGCACAATATACTGTTATTAGGCCTAGGATCGTTAAATTAGTTTAGGTTATCTTTGCAACAAATACAAACCCTGTTGACCAGACCAGACCACACACTGGAAAATGGAGGGACGACGACATTTCGGCCCGTCCTGGACCATTCTCAATCGACTTGAGAATGGTCCAGGACGGACAGATACATCGTCGTCCCTTCACCTTCTAGTGTGTGGTCTGGTCAACATACTTCAGCCACGTTATTGAGACTCATCGTCTGCAAATACAAACCTTTTTCCGGTTTGTCTTAATTCAATAGTACAGAGTTCTTCTGTTTATTTTTCTTTTACGTCATTATGTATATTAATGGTCCTCATCGTTACTGCTCAGTACTACCTAAAGAGGAGGATTGAGCTGGTTACAAAGTCAGGAAACTGGTTAACAAAGTAATTCGCCGAAAACCCCACAAAAGCACGTCACACTAGGGTTATCTTCTGGGGTTTGAACAAACTGATCCCGGCAAAGTGGTAATATGAAATGCAAGTGCAATATGAATTCGACAAGTATTAAGGGATTGCGTGCAAGGCAATATAAAGCCAGTGACACCATCACTAGAAGTCTTTCCCCGCGTCAAGTGTTGGGAATAACTTGAGTGAGCCTCGATATTTTAGCTACCATATCAGATAGCACACAAGTTAGCTGGTGTGGAGACTGGACACCTGACTGACACGTCTCAGGCCAGTTAAGGCGGTAAGGGCCAGTAACTCAAGACAGTTAGGGCGTCTGACACCTGAGTGGACAGAGCTTCGGATTCGTAGTCCTGAGGTTCCGGATTCGATCCCTGGTGGAGGCGAAAAAAAATGGTCAGTTTCTTTCACCCTGATGCTCCTGTTCATCTAGCAGTAAATAGGTACCAGGGAGTTACAGCTGCTACTGGCTGCTTCCTGGGGGGGGTGTAACAAAAAGGAGGCCTGGCCGAAGACCGGGCCGCGGGGACGCTAAGCCTCGAAATCATCTCAAGATCGTCTCTTAAGGTAATGAAGTGGATGCACATAAAAATACATACATACAAGGTTTTATATTTGACGATGTCCAAAGTATTGAGTGAAATAGCCAAAGTGAATTAATGAACTCAATGAACTAAAGAAAATATAATAGGCGGAGGTTGTCGTGCTCCATTATTAACGCAAATGCCATTTACAATCAAAAGAATTCGAACGTGAAAGTTTACAAATACAACACGCCAGGTACACAAAAATTACACCTGAAGTCGCGTTAGGTAAGCAGAGTAGGCAGGTCTGGACGAAGTGGAATAACCCTTTTGATAGGAAATGGTCTCTGGACGTTCTGTATACTGTACTGGTAAAGATAAATACTGTATAACGAGTTAATGTTTTTTTTAGTTGAGGAGATGAGTCACTTGTGCTCTGTCCAATTCCTGTCTTGAAGTTGATGGATGAGTAGCATGTGTTCCGTGGTCGTGACTCATGATGTTCCTCGGGTGGTGGCCGCAGTGTTAGTTACCGAGGCAGACAGACGGCGGTAATTACCCACCACCCCGCCCCAAACGCGCGCGCACTGCTTCTTGACCCACTAACACGTCCGCGCCTCTTGCTCTTGTTATTGAGTGCCTTAGTGGCTTTGTAGGAGTATTTAATCACCAAAATATACACAGCCATGCATTTGAATACATATACAGTATGGCACTACACACTAAAAGAATAGGGTGGCAGGGGAAGAAAATATCACGTGTTCAGTGAGGATCCACAAGGTCTTCTCTGAGTACTCATTATTTTCTTCTCCGAGGCTATGGGTCCCTACACTTGCACCAGAGGTGGTACTCCTGTACAGTATGTATAAAATACAAATATTTGCAGACATAAATGAGTGGCAGCCGAATCTTCATTGGCAACTCAACCAACTTGTATCACTTGTTTAATTAAGCCTATGATGATAGGAGGAAGTTTTATTAACTCTTGTGCAAAACCTCAATATTTACTACACATGATGCAAGGTGATGAACCAAATAATGTTTCAAAATTTTACTGTGGGAAGTTTTCCATAGGCTAAAGCCGGGTTTTATTGCCTGTATCACAAAGTTAGATAATAGTATCAGAACAAATAAACTTCCTAAAACCTTGCCACATAGGCTTAAGTTTTATGATCGTAGACCTGTCACCAATATGCACCCCCCCCCCTTTTGTATTGTAGTTTTTACTGAATTACTGTTTAACAGTTTAATGTTTAAGGTGACTATGTGGAGAATGCCTTTGTGCATCTACTAGGAAATTAACATTTTTGCCGACGTTAATGTTTATAACTCCCACATAATTATCATACAATATCCAAGCACCATTATCATCAGGTACAAAGACAATTGTGAATTAGGCGAGGCGTATAGAGCTAGATTTCGCTTCCCCTTGCTCATTGTTAGTAGTAACGGTTAGGGTTAAATAGCTGCTACTGCCACCACAATCGTTACTACTAGTAGTACTACTACTGCTATCAGTACTACTACTATCGCCGCCGTTGCTGCTGCTTCTACTATCCCTCCTATAATGAAATTGTATCTAGTTGAATTATCACTTACTACAGGGATGCGTACAGTTATATATTGGTAGTCGCCTAGTTGTGCTTGCGGGGGTTGAGCTTTGGCTCTTTGTTCCCGCCTCTCAATAGTCAAGTCAATCTAATGGGGAACAGATTCTTGAGCTCTATTAAATTTACATTTCAAACTCTATGGAGTCAGCCTCCACCACATCACTGCTTAATGCATTTCATTTAACTACCGTGATACTGAAAAAATCTTTCAAATGTCTGGCTCATTTGGGTAGTAAATTTCCACCCGTGTCCCCTGTGTTGGTAGGCCGTCGCGCGGGTGGAGCAGTGACGTATTTTAGAAGTGCTCAAAGATAAATTAATTTAGAGACGTGTCGAGGTGCCATACAACTCCTTAGATGTCTGCAAGAAGCATTTAGATCTTGCAAGACTTGCCGGACCAAACGAGTTGTAGTGGATATGTTGGCCTGCGGGCTGATCCAAGCAACAGCCTGTTGACCAAGTTATCACAGGTCAAGCCTGGCCTCGACCGGGCTCCGGGAGTAGAACAGTTCCCGGAACCCTCTCCAGGTATGCTGCAGGCAACAGCTGGTTGTTGAGTGGCCACACAACATTGTTACTATTAATTATAGTTACTATCATACTCTGCATACTATTGCAAAGATTCAATTGGTTCATATTTTTTTCCAATTTTCAAAATAATTGGTTCTAATTCAAATGAGTAGGGCACCGTGAAGATATTAAGGCACATGAACAAATAGCTCTTGAGTGTAGGGGTCGGTATGGTGGCCTTGGAGGGCGGAAATGCTTGGCGTGGCAGGTAATGGGCGCTCCCTCAAGTGTTTGTGTAGGTGGGTGTGTGTGTGGGGGGGGGGGGGGGGGGTTACCTCCGGGTTGCCGGTTGCTTAATCTTTTCAGCAACACCAGTCATGGAGGTACGAAGGCCATGTACACATGTACAGTGGTGGCTGTGGCGAGTGACTCGCAGGAGCCTCTACCCTCATTAGGCTAGGTAGCCTCGCTGGGGATACCTTCACATTTTGGTGTACTGTACATTTGTTATGGTATTGTAGGCGTTTAATTTGTCTCGAGCTTTTTGTTTGAGCTGACTCAAATTTTGCTCAGTACTGTATAAGGGAAAATGAAGACTTAAATTGTGGCTAATCTTAAACTTAATCCTTTGCCTCTTATCTTCTAAAGGGAATATCATAATTTTAGCTGAATTAAGCCAGTACAAGTTCTTGTCGATGCAGTAGGCCAACCGGTATTTAAAAAAAAAAAATGCGTACAGTATTGGGGTAAGAAGTGGACCTGCTGGCCGCTCCAAGCAACAGCCTGTTGGACCAAGCTCTCACAGGTCAAGCCTGGCCGCGGACCGGGCTTAGAGAGTAGAACAACTCCCAGAACTCCATCCAGGTACAGAATTAGATCAGACAAGTTTAGGTAGTGTGGAGTATGGACCTGACAAGACTTTTAAACCAGCCTCTCCCACCCTCTCCTCTAAATACTAAATACTAGTGGCATTAGTAACAGACCTCTAATCGTTCACCAGGGAACCAATTGTACACCTCCAAAATATGCGTGATGAATTATGCAGTGATTCATAAGTCAGTGTGTACAACACCGTCCAAGTGTGGTGGGTCAGACTGTCGGCCAGGAGGCCTGGCCTGGCCTGGTCAGACTGGGCATCTGCCAATTCCTCTTAAGAATTTTGTAGGTAGTGATCGTGTTTTCCCTTGCTTTTCTGTCTGTCGAGGGATGTGAGGTTTAGCTCCTGTATCCTTTCCTCGTAACTCATACCTCTCGGTTCTGGAACCAGTCTGATGGCTTACATCTGAATCTTCTCTTTTTGTCCTGTGTTTAACTAGGTTAGGACTCCAGGATTGATACCATTGATCTGAGTGGTATACAAGGTTCTGAACGATTCCTTACACAAGTTTCTAAAGGCAATAGTTGACCAATCTAGCATATACTGCTGCTGATACAGGTATAATTTTGATGTGGGCTTCTGGGGACAGGTTTGGTGTGATATCAACCCCCATATCTTTCTCTATTTGACGTGTAGGGATTTCAACTCCCAGACGGTACCTTGTGTTCGGCCTCCTTTCCGCTAATTTTATTACTTTACACGTGCCCGAGTTAAACTTTAGTAGCCATTTTCTAGACCATTCCTCCAGTTTTTCCAGGTCGTCTGTATCTTATCTGTCGTGATTATTCTCATCATTTTTACATCATCAGTGAACATTGAGAGCAAGGAGTCTATACCCTCTAGAAGATCGTTTACATATATCAGAAACAGGATGGGTACTTAGAGCCCCGTGGGACTCCGCTGGTCACTTTAGCCATGCGAGGATTCGATTAAACAACCTGGGTACTCCAGCTGTGCGCCTTTGTACTCAAGTTGTGCTTGCGGGGGTTGAGCTCAGGCTCTTTGGTCCCGCCTCTCAACCATCAATCAACTGGTGTACAGATTCCTGAGCTTACTGCCTTGCTTACTCTATCATCTACATTTGAAACTGTGTATGGATTCTGCCTCCTCCACATCACTGCCTAATGCATTCCATCCGTTAACTACGCTGACACTGAAAAAAATTCTTTCTAATGTCCCTGTGGCTCATTTGGGTACTGTTTCCACTTGTTGTACCCTTGTTCACGTACCACCCGTGTTAAATAATCTATCTTTATCTACCCTGTCAATTCCTCTAATAATTTTTTCTTTATAAATTATTTGCAGATGCAGGATAAAGCTTTTAGCTCCTGGACCCCGTTTTCTAACCGTCGGTTGTCTAATGTACTGACTCCCGACCTCATGGTGTCCCGTCTTCCCAGCACTGTCATTTAACGCTTTGTAACCACCGACAGTTTTGGTCTCCACCTTGACAATTTAACTTGTTCCAACCGTGCGCGTGCGGTCGCGTGCGTGCGAATTAATGATAATAACTTGTATATTTTCATATAACATAGCCTAATAATTTCTGTAGTGTGTGAAGTCATCATATAAATTACTGTCCTGTACACCATATGAACAGAATCTCTGGTCTTTCACCATCCGAGGGCTAATGAGGTGGGCGAAAGGTTTCCTTCCTACCTGGAGAAGACTAATGGTTGTGGTATGATAAACCTTCACACACAAAGGTCACGAAGTGTCCTGTGTCGACAAAATTCTAGGTTGAGATAATGAGGCAACTGCTTGTGTTATATGCCTCAATTTTAAGGCATATTAAGTTGCTCAGTTGATCTTGCATGTAAGTGTGGCACATAACATGGTACCGGTTGATTGGCACACAGGCTGTGTATGCAGCTGTGCAACTCACCTGTTGACACACATTCGCAGCCCACATCCACCACCAGATACTGGTGGCTGGCTGGCTGTCTTGTTGAACCCTGATCACCTTTGTTGTCATGCCCCTCCCACACTCCCCACCACCCTCTCTCCCCCACACACACCCTGGCACAGAGGGTGCCAGGGGGGAGGCCCTCTTCCCCCACGCCACCCTCTTCCCCCACCCCACTGCCACCCTCTTCCCCCCCCCCCCCCACGCCACCCTCTTCCCCCCCCCCCCACGCCACCCTCTTCCCCCCCCCCCCACGCCACCCTCTTCCCCCCCCCCCCACGCCACCCTCTTCCCCCCCCCCCACGCCACCCTCTTCCCCCCCCCACGCCACCCTCTTCTCCCCCCCCCCACGCCACCCTCTTCCCCCCCCCCACGCCACCCTCTTCCCCCCCCCACGCCACCCTCTTCCCCCCCCCCCCCCCACGCCACCCTCTTCCCCCCCCCCCCCCCACGCCACCCTCTTCCCCCCCCCCCCACGCCACCCTCTTCCCCCCCACGCCACCCTCTTCCCCCCACGCCACCCTCTTCCCCCCCACGCCACCCTCTTCCCCCCCACCCCCACCCTCTTCCCCCCACCCTCTTCCCCCCCACCCCCACCCCCACCCTCTTCCCCCCACCCCCACCCTCTTCCCCCCCCACCCTCTTCCCCCCCACCCTCTTCCCCCCCACCCTCTTCCCCCCCACCTCCACCCTCTTCCCCCCACCCCCACCCTCTTCACCCCCACCCCCACCTTCTTCCCCCCCCACCCTCTTCCCCCCCCCACCCTCTTCCCCCCCACCCTCTTCCCCCCCACCCTCTTCCCCCCCCACCCTCTTCCCCCCACCCTCTTCCCCCCACCCTCTTCCCCCCCACCCTCTCCCCCCCCACCCTCTTCCCCCCCCCCACCCTCTTCCCCCCCCCACCCTCTTCCCCCCCACTCTCTTCCCCCCCCCCCACCCTCTCCCCCACACTTGCCCCACTACCACCACCTGTACCCCCACACTTGCCCCACTACCACCACCTGTACCCCCACACTTGCCCCACTACCACCACCTGTACCCCCACACTTGCCCCACTACCACCACCTGTACCCCCACACTTGCCCCACTACCACCACCTGTACCCCCACACTTGCCCCACTACCACCACCTGTACCCCCACACTACCACCACCTGTACCCCCACACTTGCCCCACTACCACCACCTGTACCCCCACACTACCACCACCTGTACCCCCACACTTGCCCCACTACCACCACCTGTACCCCCACACTTGCCCCACTACCACCACCTGTACCCCCACACTTGCCCCACTACCACCACCTGTACCCCCACACTTGCCCCACTACCACCACCTGTACCCCCACACTCGCACCAGTCACCATTAGCCTCTCCCAGACATTTACAACTTAAATAATGACTCGATACACTTTTGCAACCTATATGTGAGGTATTGTATTACTAAATACATATTTCTGGTATGGAACACACCCCTCGTGAAGCGCAAGACATAACTTGAAAAAGTTCGTGGGTTTGCAGCAAGTGCCCGATATAAGAGGACTAGGCAACTTGGCGAGGTTAAGGAACATCACTTTGAGGAGAAAATTTACAAGAGCATATTATTACTTAATACAAAATTCTTGAATAGACAATGGTGGACAATTGGAAGGGAAGGAACAAGAGAAAGTATAACTAAAAGATGTAGTGCAGATATGTCTTAAGAAATGCAGGGAAATAATCATACTAGACAAGTTGTCAGAATGTGGAATGCATTGTAAAGTTGTGGAAGCAACCCCCATGCTCGTACCACCACCACCACAAAAGGCATCCTGTTTGTATCTGAAAATATTGGAGCTAGGGGGTTGACCTTTGCTTGTCATTGAAACATTTCTAACCTTGTTGTTTATATTCATTTCAGCAATGATGAAATTTACTTTTAGCTTAAACACCAGCAATACTTTCACAACTTGTTTAAATGTACTGTATGTGCAAATAAGTGTACTATATCTTGAGAAAATAAAAGTTTGCATCTCTGTCCATAGGTAAATGTTCGGGTCACCACCATGGACGCGGAGCTGGAATTCGCGATCCAGCCCAACACAACAGGCAAGCAATTATTTGATCCAGGTGGTCAAAACCATTGGCCTTCGTGAGATCTGGTTCTTTGGACTACAATATGTTGATTCCAAGGGTTACACCACATGGCTGAAGCTGAACAAACGAGTAAGTTTGAAGCTTTCCTTTTTAATTTATGTATTTAGAACACTATTTTAGTGGGCTTGTAAATTTGCAACCAGATCAGTTTGTGCTGGAGACTAGGAACTTTACTCACATGTTTGAGGACTAATATTTAGGGAATCATATGACTGTTAAGATTTTATTATAATATGCAAGGTATCATGGTTGTGATGTATGTGTTGGTAGCATTTTCTGTTCATTTGTAAATACATACTGTACTGTACAGTACTGTATTTTTTGTTTTTTCTTAGACCGGAAACAGGGTAAGTTTCCTGTACTAGTCTCCAGACGCCCTTTATTACCCATAATTTACTATTCTAGGTGTGCACTAGTGTCATTCTATAGTCTTGGAATCATACATCTACCTCAAAAGATATAATTGATATAACTGTAACCCCTTAAGTCTGTCAATAAACAATAACTTGCTTCTGTAAGAGCTGTGCACTTAGGGGAAAATTAAAAATAAATTAATGTTTGTTTTTTGGAGTACAGTACTATATAGTAAAGGTATATTCAGATAGTTTTTGGGATTTATATAGTTTCATTCTGTAGACTGGTGCAAGTGCTGTAGTTTTTTGGGGGCTGGTCCTAGGTAGCTTCCTGGTATGTACATTAGCTTTGGTACCACAGACAGACCTTTCAGGCCACTGGACTTGCCTAGGCCTACCAAACTGCCAAGATCAGAATCTGGTGTGCTTATAGAGGCAAGAGGTACATGTTGATCCAAGATCAACCCAAAACTGAGTAGTAGCACCATCCAAGAACATGCTGGCAAAACAAAAAAATGTTGCACCTTTGTTTTCACTTTACCTTTCCGGGCGTCTCGGGGTTCGCTCAGTAACGCCTCAATTGTTGTTCTGTGGAGTATTTTTTTTCTTTAAGTTAATTTTAGTTATAACTAAAACCTTCACAAATTAATTTGCTAAAGTATAGATGCCATACAAAATGTCTTAACACTGTATTGTAATAGTGTGTCGGTGCTCAATATTTAAATTGGTATGAAAATTTCAACCAATGTTCCTCATATTTTTCAACACAAATAAATATTGAAATGTGTGCACATGATTGGTCTATCAGTAATTAAAAAAAAAAAAACTTTCACATTTTTGCAGCTGGTAATTTGCAAATACTGTAATAGTGAAAATATTCACTAGCTGAGCAATTATTGTTTTAAGTGGTAGGTAGTTAGGACAATGTGATCTCTGGATGGGCCCCCTGGTAATCAAGTGCATGTCGAGGTAGCAGCTCGGGGTCACCTAGGGGTCCATCCTATCTGCCTTCTCACTAATGTCCCACCCCCAAGGCACTAACAATTCCCTATGGGTAGGTAATGGGAGCTACAGAGGCCAACCAGAAAATGGCATTTCTTTACATTGAATGCTTGGTTTCTGGGCCGACTCAGCAGCTACCCGATTCATGCACTTAATGATACTTCAGAGAGAAAACAGTCTTTAAGATGAAACTGTTCATGGTATTAAAAGGACCAAAGGAATGGACTGACCATTGGGGTGAGGAAGCCAGAAATCCTGGGCTCTGGAATGGATGTACTCGGCAAATGGCAAGGTGCCCAATTGCCATACCGACCTGGTGAGGCTAGGGAACGTTAAACAGGTAATGAGCAGCCAACTGGCAGAAACAGCCCGAATATTAGCTGTAGACGTGTTAACAAAGAAGGTAGTAACAGCACACTCGGTCTGAGTGCCTTACCTTGGAGCAAGGCACCAGTGAAATGGGATTGACAAAGATAGCTACAGTTTGAGATGCTTGAATATCAAGGAAATATTGCAGCAGAGGGCTTAATACTCGCCCTCCTCCCTCCCCTATCCCAGTCAGATAGGACTGATGAATACCAGTGGACTGATTCTTGACAAAAATTAGCACAGTGTAAAGAAATGCTCCTTTGTGGATGAAACCTTCCCAGTGCACCGACTGGTGCTATAACCATCTTGTGGTGGTTCTGAGGATCAACATCCCCACAGTCTGGTCTCTGACCAGGCCTCCTGGTCAGCCACAATTTCCAGGCTTATGGATTTCCACAGGCTTACCAAACACCGGAATCAATCTGATGTGCTTATAGAGATGAGAGGAGTCTGGGTTAGCAGCATACAGCTTCTTAAAAATAGAACTGCCAATAAAGTTCTGTACAGGCAAATGAAAACAAACCACATATGTAATAACAACAAAACTGGTAATCATTTTCATTTTAAAAATATTCAGAACATTGTACAGTGGATGAATAGTAATGTAAACTGCATACTGTACTTAGATATAAACCGTATACCACATTACCATGAATATAACATTTCATTCACATTGGGCTATAGGTGTCTCGAACACCTCGACCTCTAACGTGAAAGATGAATTGAGCATCCGCATACAGTACAGTCAGTAGAGCATTTGCCTCTCATGTCGGAGGACGGGTGTTGAGGCACCTTTAGTTGAAATAGCTATGCATTTCCATATTTAATAAAGCCACTAGTATGCAAAGCATTTTGGCCATATCTTGATGAAGGAAGGAAAAGATGGAAACAAGGGAAACATGGCATACGTGATGTAACCAGTGCTAGTATCTCGGCACATGTCAAGATAGTGGCTCAGGTCACAGAAGTGTTCCACCTGCCCGCCCAGCTCATGTACATGGTGCCCCCGAGACCCACAGGGAGAAAAAGCAAAAAAAAAGAGATACAATGCGGGGCAGTAATATGGTGGTGCCAATGTGGCAAAAAAAGGATAGATACAATGCGGGGCAGTAATCGGAGGCAATGTATTGGACTGGAGAAATGTCACGGGTGGAGTACCACAGGGTTCAGTTCTTGCACCGGTAATGTTCATTGTCTACATAAACGATCTACCAGTTGGAATACAGAATTATATAAATATGTTAGCTGATGATGCTAAGATAATAAGGAAGATAAGAAACTTAGAAGATTGTCATGCCCTGTAACCCTTAACCCTTTAACTGTGCGGCCTATAAATGACCCCCCCCCCCCCCCCCCTAGTGCGCAGGAAGTAAATTCTCTTGATTTTTTTTTTTTTCTCAAAAACCCTTCCCCCAGTATGGGCATGTCAAAAAAATTTCGAACTTGTACTTGCTTTGGCTGCTATGGGGTCCGTAAGTTGGCGCGTGACAGCATCATTCTCCGCCCGTGCCGTAAGCTCCCGGGGCGGGGCGCGCAAGTTGCCGCGAATATATTTTTGTTCACTTTTTGCGCACAGTTCCAAATACATTTTATTTGTTTTACGTGCTTTTCCTATGTATAATGAACACGTACACTATATTATGGCAGTAAAACATCCGTACTGTCTGAGGACACTGTTACATGCATGACACTTGTGTACATATATGTTGCACATATTTACCATGTATCATGCTAATTTATGTATATATACAATATTTACAGACTATACACTGTCACACACTATATACATTCACCATCAACACATTCAGAACACTGCGAGTGTGAGCTGTCACACCCAGCTAGTCTCCCTCACTCCTCCAACATTGTATTCACCAACATTACTCCTCCAAATCATACAGTTATTCACACCAATGTTTCATGTTCATTTATGTATATTTACAACATATGTACACACTATATACATTCACCATCAACACATTCAGAACGCCGCGAGTGTGAGCAGCCACACTCAGCCAGCCCTCTCTTACTCCTCCAACATTGTATTCACCAACATTGCTCTTCCAAATCATACAATTATTTACACCAATGTTTCATGTTAATTTATGTATATTTACAACATATGTACAAACTATACACTGTCACACACTATATACATTCACCATCAACACATTCAGAACACCGCGCGTGTGAGCAGCCACACCCAGCCAGTCAGCCCTCCCTCACTCCAACATCTTACTCGCCAACATTGCTCCTCCCACCATACTGTTATTGTACTTATTACACTATTTACACGTTATATATACCTATCTACATGTTTAATTTACCAGAACTATGCAAGTAAGCTAGTATTGTGTCCAAACAGTACAGTGGCTACCATACACTACCATACAAAGAGACTTCGTAGCCTGGTGGATAGCGCGCAGGACTCGTAATTCTGTGGCGCGGGTTCGATTCCCGCACGAGGCAGAAACAAATGGGCAAAGTTTCTTTCACCCTGAATGCCCCTGTCACCTAACAGTAAATAGGTACCTGGGAGTTAGTCAGCTGTCACGGGCTGTTTCCTAGGGGGTGTGTGTGTGTGTGTGGCGTGGAAAAAAAAAAATAGTAGTTAGTAAACAGTTGATTGACAGTTGAGGCGGGCCGAAAGAGCAAAGCTCAACCCCGCAAAACATAACTAGGTTAACATACTGCATGACAAATCACACAGCAGACGACGCCACGATTACGACGTCACCTCCCTCACCAAAATAGCTCCTCACAACATACTTCTGGTGCTGTTATTACACTATTCACACACACTGTATATACTCGTGTACATGTGTGTTCCCCATAGCGAACCACGAAGCTAGTATGGTAAGCAAAACAAGAGTTATTGCCACACAGTGAGGCTACCTCAATTCTCTCCCTTCCTCCTTCCTACGCACAACGCTAATTATAACCACAATCCTGGTCACTAATACCTGTAAATAATTGACCACAAGTTTATTTTGAAAAGGAACCTAAAAAGTCGTTTGAAGATTTCTAGATGGACGAAATAATGCTGTGGTGCTGTGGCTAGCGCTGTGAACATCGTGACAGCATTGAATCACTGATATTTGAACATTGTACCCAGTCATTATTGCACTCGGGCTCATCTATAATACTATCATGGCTAAATAAAACAGATTATATATATATTTTGACAATATTAGGTGATGCTGTGGTCACATGCTGAACAGCAGTGCTGTGCGCTCATGCTGCGAGCTCCAGCCTTGGTTGCTCACTCACTACTGAGGCTCTGACACCCGGCAATGTGGACCATGATTTTTTTTAAAGATGGCATCTGTTTACAAGAGCCCTGAGGAAGCTGATGTGAACCCCATGTAGCCGCGGGAGTTTTGAATGAAACGTGAAAAATAAAAACACCCGAAGCCTGGGCCTGCAGGCGCATTGCGCAGTTAAAGGGTTAAATAAGAAAATACCCAAAGACATGGCTGACAATGGGTGAAGAGGACAGGAAACCCAGGGCTCAAGGAAAAAATTAATGAATATACACCCCAGGGTAACATAGACCTGGCAAGGATGAGGAACATAAAAAAAGTCCCGTTAGTGCCAGAAACCAAAAGCACGAATATTAACCATTGGCATACTAGGAGAAAGCAGTATAGTATGTAGGCGCATCAACCATATAAAAGTCCAAGCGCAGTTAAAAGCTCTGTACCTCAGGGTACAGTCCTTGCACCACTGCTTTTCCTTATTCTGATATCAGATATAGACAAATACAAATCATAGTTTCGTATCATCCTTTGCAGATGACACAAAAATCAGCTTGAAAATTACCTCTGCTGAAGACATTGAAAAATTCAAGCAGATATTATTAAAGTTTTTGACTGGGCAACAGAAAATAACATGATGTTTAACAGTGATAAATTCCAGGTACTCAGGTACGGTAAAATGAGGATCTTCAATATAATACAGGGTACAAAACACAATCAAATCTGCCCATAGTAGGAAAACAGCATGTGAAGGATTCGGGAATAATGATATCTGACGACCTAACATTTAGGGAGCATAACCAAGCAAATATTGTCAGCCAGAAAAATGATAGGATGGATTACGAGGACTTTCAAATCCAGGGATCCCATCATAATGGTTGTACTATACAAATCACTTGTACTGTCCTGTCTTGAGTACTGCTCAGTACACACTTTCCCCTTCAAAGCAGGAGAGATTGCTGAAATGGAGGGAATACAGAGAACACACATGGCATACATAGATGCAATATAGCTCCTAAATTATTGGGATAGTCTAAAGCTCACCAAATGTACTCATCTAGAAAGGAGATGAGAGAGAGATTAAATAATATACCCATGGAAAATACTGGAGGGGCCAAGTGCCAAATCTACACAGTAAAATAACAACATACTGGAGTGAACGATATGGAAGAAAATGCAGAATAGAACCTGTGAAGAGCAGGGGTGCCCCATAGGCACAATCAGAGAACACTGTTTAAACATCAGAGGTCCACGTTTTTTCAACATCCTCCCAGCGTGTATTAGAAATATTGTCGGAACAACCGTGGACACCTTCAAGAGAGAACTAGATCATTTTCTCCAAGGAGTGCTGGACCAACAGGGCTGTGGTGGATATGTGGGTCTGCAGGCCGCTGCAAGAAACAGCCTAGTGGACCAAGCATATCCTGGCTTGAGCCAAACCTCCAAGTGCAGACCAGAGAAGGCTTGACTTTGGAACAAGTCACCAAAGATTAACAAAAAGAGCAATTGCCCAAAATGAGTGAATAATGGACATAATGCTGTACATCAGGCACAGGAACAAGAGCATGATGTTTCTCAGTTGGGCAACTCGGTGCATCAGCCACAATAGGACCTTGGCGAAAGACATTCCTGTCTAAAACAGACAACTAGAACAGGGCATGTACAAGTGATCAGTGTAATGTAGAAACAGAGGAGCATATTGTAGTAATGGTTAGGTTCAACTAGTCTGTTATTGGCTCTTAAAAACTGTAGCATGAATCTTTTGGGATAAAACTAAACCACAAAATTCTTAATTGCAAAGAAAAAACCTTTCAATTGCCAAATACTGTATAACCGTTATACTTTATTCTGTAATTTTGTATAGTGTTCAGGCTAAAACTATATGAGATGGATAGATATCTAGAATGTTATATAATGGTTAAATAAAAATATAGCAGTACACCTTATAAAAGTTGGATCTCCATACAGTATAATGGATTCCTCTAACTGACCCAACATTCTTCTGGATATTTGCCGAGATTCAAACTTGTAGCAAAAAAACAAAAACAAAAAAGTATCAGCATTGCAAACTGTTAGTGAAATCTTGGTCATTAAGTGATTTCCAGCAGACTTTTTTTATGGTGTGCTATCACGGTTTTAATTCCTGTGTCCTTACGTAATTAATGTTAACAGCTATTCCAAAGAATATAGCCAATGTGATTTTTAATGCTTGCTTGATATGAAAACCTACTACATTCTCCAATAAGTGATTTTATACCCCTTTATTCATTGTACAGTATTGCTTAACTATTATCTTAGCCACACCTTCCCTGTAATTACCTAAGTGTAGTTACAGGATGAACTCGTGGTGTCCCGTCTTCCCAGTACTTGTACTGTCATATAACGCTTTGAAACTACTGACAGTTTTGGCCTCCTCCACCTTCTCGCTTAACTTGTTCCAACCATCTACCACTGTTTGCAAAATTTAATTTTCTTATACAGTATTTCTTCGGCAGCTTTGTTTAGTTGGTTTAAATCTATGGCCTCTTGTTCTTGACGTTCTAGGTCAGGAATTCTTCTTTCTCAATTTTGTAGATTCACGTTACTATTTTGTACGTAGTGATCATATTGTCTTTTTCTTCTATCTTCAAGTCTTGACATTTAATGCCCCTAACCTCTTCTTGTAGCTCTTGTCCTTCAGTTCCGGGAGCCACTTAGTTACGTGTCTTTACACCTTTTCCAGTTTGTTGATGTGCTTAAGTTAAAGGCACCATACCCCTGCATATTCCAGCTTTGCTCTCGCAAAGCAGCATGTGACACATACTTAACGAGACTTGTGGTGTACTGTTGCTCTAGTCGCCTGCATTCACATCCTCGTAAAATGGCAGTTATTCTAACAGATCTCTTAACAAAAAAAGCTGTTGATACTTGTTTTAACTGTTTTACCTCAATTAACTAAAAATGTATGTTTTGCTTATTGAATTCAAAATTAATATAAATATTTAGTAGGCCTTGCACTACAAATCAATTACTGGTCTGTGATGACTGCGCATCTGTGTCACCAGTAACATCCTTGCAGATTAATATTGCCAGGGAAGTTTGACTGAGTTATTCATAGAAGTCTGAGAATTTATTTTATGTCTTTGAGATTAGTGCTGTGCAGTGTTAGCAATGCCTAATTTGTATTCTTGTGCTGGAGAACAGTTAAAATGGAGAAAATCTATTTTATAGTAAAGACAGTATTGATAACAATATGAGCGGAGTATAGACCTTCCAGCCATGAGCTATGAGAACCAGATAGAGAACTTACGTTATTGCACTGTGTATGCACTGTATAAATTAAGCATCCTTATGATTTAAAGGGTTTATTTTTAGAGGAATGCTAAGTAATAATACAAATTATTGAGGTTAAGGTGAAAAGATGAAGGCTTACTTTGCAATTGAGTATGTGAACAGTGATGGATGATTTTATAAGTAAAATAATGAGGGAGTTTGATAAGAGGCAACATATAATCTTAGGAGAGTGAAGCAGCAAACGAGAGATGTGGCTTAAAGCACCTTAGCTTTAAACATAAAAAGGCTCCACCTAAAGCTGAGTGGCTTAAAGGAAACAATATCGATAAAGTTCAGTAGGGCCATTGGAGGCTTGTGTCATGGCTGAATCATAAGAAGGAAGTTATCGAAAGAAATTTGTTGATTAGATATGAAACTATAGTTCTCAAAAGCATGGTTGTAGCTTGCCATTTTAGATTATAGGAGTTGAAATGTAATGCATTACATTTACAGAGCTAATTCCACTAGCCACACCACTGTAATTAGCAGCAACAGTCAGAGTATATCTTAATATTGAAAGTGTGTTAGTGCGTGTAATCAAAGTGCCATGAACTTTAGTCGCTGAAGAGATTAAAAATAAAACAAATTTTAAAATATAATTATGAATGCTGTTGATCCTTCCACAGCATTATGGACATTTTCCAGGCTTCATATACATGGTAAAATCCTATTCTAGGAGCTAAAAGTTCAGAGTCGTGTACCAGAGTGTGGTGCTAATAGTTGTCTTCGTCAACAGAGCTTATCCTGGCGTATTGGATACTACTTGTGGCGATTCCCAAGGACTAAATTCAAAACTAAGTTTAATACTCACTGGGTAAGCCAGTAGTTGATCTGAATTGCACAGCATTGCACTGATTCTAAATACAGTATATCAGTTTAATGTACTGTAGTAGTAAATGTTGACCCTTCTCTGTATTATTGCATTACATTTTGCTTTTGCAAGCCTAGATGTAACCTTTATTCAATAGAATTATATACTTGTACATTCTGTAGTTAATTACTGGTATATACGAGTATATAATCATATGTATATACAGTACTGTATTTCTTATTAGGTATTCATGGTCAGGATAACTTGTGTTGGTGTCCACAAACAAACTTGTATGCCAGCTTTAAACTTTTAAGTCTTACATACGGTGGTGCAAAGAGGGCCCAAATTTCCTATTGTTGTTGGATTGTGTAACCTTTGGTGGCAGATTTTAAAGCTTTATAAAACATGGTGTGGGTGGGGAAGACCTTGAACAATATATCGAAAAATAAGGATTGCTGCCTTAGACGTTTTACATATATTCTTTGATACCATGAAGAACTCCTATTAATCACATGTCATTTCATAAGTGGTCTTGTAATGGACAAAATTATTTTTGTACCGTCTGTACTGTGTAATGCTCTGTAGAAACTTTTTACGAAATGTAACAGCCCCATACAAGGTACCAAAAACTCTCTTTTTTTTCCAATGTGCTGTTCTCTATAACTGTAAAATGATATTTGCAAGTCCTGAAATACCATATACGCCTTACATTCTTTCTTCCATTCCTTTTTATGAGCGGTATCTTACTGTGTGATGGTTCCGAGGATCAACGTCTCGGTGTCGGTGGAAATATCTGATATTCACACCCATTTTAACCATGAAGCCCTACCTTGTTCCTGCCATACTTTGCTCACTACACTTAAACTAATGTTTTTATTTCTTAAGCTTGTTATATTATCTTATTTCTATTGTGTTACAATCACAATAACTTTTAAATTTTGACAGTACGATACAGTACAGTATGTATGAATTTACATGGGATAGTAATACTATCCCATGCAAATTCACCACACCCATTAACACTATCATGTGTAGCGCATGAGCGCCACAGACTTTGACGTCGTGGGGCGGATGGGCAGGCGAGCGTGCGGCGACGCCTAAATGTGTATACTCGTTTCAGTTTTCTCACCTTAATTCTTGTGCTACATCGCCCGTTTTGGTATCAAATTGTTCGCAATATAAAGGCGCGCATTTTAAAATTAGTCTCATAATAATAGAGCAATAACTGGAATTTTAACAAATGTTTTAATTTTGGACGCTCATCACAATTATTTATATCTTTCCAGTGTTCTGACATCAATTTTCGTGTTACGTCGTTCGTTTTGGTATCAAATTGTTTGCAATCTAAAGGTGCGCATTTTAAAACTAGTCCCATAATAGCACAATAGAATTTTAACAAATATTTTAAAATTTAGACCCAAAAACGTATTTATTATCTTTCAAGTGTTCTGACATCGTTTCATGTTACATCTTTCATTTTGGTATCAAATAGTGCGCATTCTAAAGGTGCTTATTTTGAAACTATCCCGAGGTCGATCGGATAAAAAATGAATTTTATACAAATATTTTTGGAGTGGATGAGAGTCCTGTCCACGGCTAGGACTTGGAAGAAAAAAAGTGGACGTGATCGGTGTCCAAAGCGAGCGAGTGTTAATATTTCTTTCTGAGGGAAGCCCCAGTCAGCTCCCTGGAGCTATCCAGGCTGAATGGATATGTATATCTTTCTGGCATCAGTTAATGCATGGAGTTCTTGCCTACCGGGGACCACGAGCCAGAGCCTAGAATAGAACCAGTGAAGAGCAGAGGTGCCATAGGCACAATCAGAGAACACTGTATAAACATCAGAGGTCCGCGGTTGTTCAACGTCCTCCCAGTAAGCATAAGAGATATTGCCGGAACAACCGTGGACATCTTAGAGGAATCTAGATTTATTCCTCCAAGGAGTGCCGGACCAACCAGGCTGTGGTGGGTATGTGGGCCTGCGGGCCGCTCCAAGCAACAGCCTAGTGGACCAAACTCTCTCAATTCAAGCCTGGCCTCGGGCCGGGCTTGGGGAGTAGAAGAACTCCCAGAACCCCATCAACCAGGTATCAACCAGGTAACCTAGCCCCCTCTAGAGAGGCACGAGGAGCAATGGCCTATAGAGACCCCCCCCCCCCCCCCCCTATGGTTGGGAGCATTCCATGTCTGCCATTGACCGGGACAAGCACCCAGAAATGTAGGCGCCCCAAAACAAACCCCTATTCTGGTAAAACTATTGCAACAGAAGGCCGAACAAGTGGACAGAACTCCCAAAACGAAAATTAGCAAACTAGCATGACGTCATCATGTCGCCGCGCCGCTGTCTGCCAACCCCCTCCCCTCCCTCCCTAGGAGGGGGAAAGGGGAGCCCCAGACCCACCCACTGGCAACCCAACCTTCAGTTCTTAAGCTGATGGAAGTCTGGTGCAGTCGTGCCTCTGGCTCCGGTTTGTTTAAATTCTGTGCCTTGTGGTGTGGGGGCGCTCTACAGGTGGTGCGTGAGCCGGGAGACGTATTCCATGGTACTCAAGCTGCATGCACCTAGGGTTCCCTTCCCTAGGTGCCCTGTAAGTACTGTCCTTAGGGCTTGGGGCCTTCTTCCACAAGTCACCTTGGGATCTATCTTCACTGTGCCGTTTACTGCTCGGTATTTGGCTACCCTTGGGGTCAGCTGGGGTTTTTCTTACCCTTGTTTGTCTCTGGGTAGGGGGGTAGTTTTCGTCACTGGTAGGGGCATTGGGTACTGCACAGCTAGTTTTCACCTATGACAGTAGCCGGCTCTGTTCCGCCTGGGTACGTTGTCCTTTTGCAGGGGTTATGTTTTGTTTTGTTTTCTTCCCGGTGGGGGTCTGCCTTTTTGGTCCCCCATAGCTATTCTTGGAGTACGGTATATATATTTATACAGGTATACCTGTATTTGTGTGTTTAGTGGTCCTCCCCTCTTGGCCCCCATGAGTGGACACGTCTCGGGGGAGGGGGGGGTTCAGTTTAGCAATTTGTTTGGTAGACTTGGGTGCCGGATTGCAGTACCCTGCCTGGGCTTCCCTTAGCGTGTAACCATGGCTAAGGGCCCTGGAATACCCCACAGGGGCTACATGGTCCGATGGATGTGACCCGAGTCCTCCCTCGCGTCTTGGGAATTTGAAGGTTGCTCTGTTCCCTTGTCTCAGGGTGACACTCGCCTGTTTTGCCTCCGCCATGCTGCCTGTTGGGTCGATGATTATTTTGATCCGGAGTCGTGCGACGTGTGGGGTCTGTACGTGCTCCTGTTCACCCAAGCCACTGATAATGATGTGCAGGTGCAGGCAGCTTCGTCCTCGTGGTAGGTTCTTTTGATGCACTCTTCTTCTCGGGTGATGTTTGAGTCTGCTGCTTCCTGAGGGGTCCTAGGGTTGCTGCTTGGTTGGTCAGGCTGGGGGTGCTTTCTTTTGTTGTTCGGTTGCGGCTCTTCGCTGTTCTCTGCGCGTCTTTGCCTCTGGGGTTGTGGACGCACTTTGGTTTTCCCAGATTCCCTTACTTCCCTCCTTCCTGTTCTGGGGTTCGGGTCTCCCGGGTCGATGGCAAGGTCCTTTCTTTTAGTCTGTGGTCTTGTTTTATGTTAGGGCGCGTGGCATCTGCCTCCCGTATCCTTCTCTCTTTTCCTTATCTGTGGTGAGGTAGCTCTGGGGAGCCGATGGGGCTTCCCCTAGAAAACCAGCACTGAATGCAATGAAACGCCATTTTCTGGGTGAGTCCTGGAGGCTCCCCGGCATCCATCCCTCCCTCCCTCCCGGTCGGCGATGTTTTTCTCGCTTTTTGACATCCAGGCTAAGAACTGAAGGTTGGGTTGCCGGTGGGTGGGTCTGGGGCTTCCCCTTCTGCCTCCCCTTTTGTTTTGGGGCACCTACCTTTTTGGGTGCCTGTCCTGGTCGATGGCAGACATAGAATACTCCCAACCATAGGGGGGGGGGGTCTATAGGCCATTGCCCCTCGTGCCTTTCTAAAAGGGGCCAGGTTCTGGCTCATGGTCCCCGGTAAGCAAGAACTCTATACATTGACTGATACCAGAAAGATACACCATTCAGCCTGGATAACACCGGGGAGCCATCAGGAATTGCCTAGAAAATGGGGTTTCCTTACATTCAATGCTGGTTTTTTACTTCAGCACTTGCAACTTGCCCACATTTTAAGCTGTAAATTTCCAGTAATTTTTATTAAATGAGTTACTCAAATTGGTATATGATTAATTCTTTTATTTAAATTATTATTTAGTTCTTAGTTCATTTTTAAGTGCTTTTATTTTTGCAGGTTTTATCTCAAGATGTGAAAAAGGAAACTCCTCTCCAATTCAAATTCCGAGCCAAATTCTATCCCGAGGATGTGGCCGAGGAAATCATACAAGATATTACACTGGTGAGTAATGTTGACTTGTAATATTTTTGTAGCATTTTGTTAGTTTGCAAAGCCATTGTATAAGTCATGCCAGGAATGAATGGTTAATAAAATGGATCTTGCAGTACCGATTTATACTGTGGAAATGTCATTATTAATAGGGAAAGCTGCTTGTATTATTTGAAGGACTAAGAAGCCTGCATGAACAACTTGGTCCCAGCCTTTTTATATTAAAGTCGAAATTTATTTAATATCAGACAAATTGCCTTTATACTGCATTTAAAATAATTTGTATCAAGTACGATGCTGTCCAAGGAATAATAGAAAGACTGCTGAACTAAAGTAGAATAGGTAACCTGTACACCACTGGGATCATAATATATTTTTACTATGAAGGGTGCAGGATATAATACAGTATTACTGTACTATATAATACTGTAGATGGCTCTTAAAGCTCAGAGCTCAAATTCTTTAGTGTGAATATAATGGCATTGTTATTCTTCAATGGTAACAAAATGTTATATTTGACTACAGTACAGTACTGTGCATTGATTAACTATATTTAATAATTAGTACAAAGTGTCACAGCGTACGTGCTGACAACATACAGTATGGGAAAGAATTGAAATCAGTCTCCGGATGATTGTATGAACGAGACATATCAACACTATGGAAACAATAACAATTCTAAAATACACTACTGCGTTAAATTCATTTAACTTTGAACTACTTTTAAAGTTAATTTTTTCCACACATGAGTGGTTATATATTTAAATGTAGCCACAAGCTAAGGTTTAAAGTAGCCTATTAGGTGTACAGTACAGGTACTATACAGTTATTAATCTTTTAAATGGCATGTGTAATTTTATGGTTGATAGGCATGATCAAAATGTTCAGGAAAGTCTTTAGGTAGGCTTTGTTAAAGATGGTTTTTACCCAATTTTTTTTCACTAGTTTCATTTACCAAGAATATAGACTTACTTTACACTGACACGACATTATGAGGTCAGGCTTTGCAAAGCAAACTCTGTTTTGTGCGGTAAATAGGGCTTAGGCTCTATATATCTTTTAAGCTCCCACTATCAGAACCATTTTGCATGATGCAATAGCTTCAGTAATGGTAAGAAACATCAGTTAACAGTATAATAATACTCTATAAAAAATCAGCATTTAGTGTGTAGCAAGTGGGAGGGAGGCATGCAAGTTGTTTGGTACAGCATGCCCCAAGTCTAAATACAACAATGTTTGCATGAAGCCATGCAGGAACCCCCCCAAGCAGTCACAACAGTTTTGGATTGGTGGTTGTGGCTCTCTCTAAGGAGAGTAAAGAGCAGACTACCCAGTCTTAAGCTTAAGTGTTAACATGCATCTTGCAGGCTGCCACTTAACTAGAAGTAGATTTGAATTTACAGTGCTTGGTTCAGGCTGAATAGTTAATCGATTTAACGAGACCATGGAAGGGGAGATTTTGCATGAAGGGAAATGCTAACAGGTGAATATGAAAACGTAAAGTTCCTTACAATAGTTATCAATACTTGAATTGGAAAATTAGAGGCAGTTAGTGGTAACTATACTCAATAGTGACGAAAGAGATTTTTTTTACCAATCGACTCAAATAGTTTATGCATCCTATTTAAGTTTGTCCAGACATTTGACTTTAAGGAATTTGGGTCATTACAGTATCTGTAGCCATTTGGTGGGCAGTGAAGAAAACTTCACCCCATCCAGTACTGTAGGTCTGCAGTAACTAAAGAGTGAGGCATAGCTCTCCATGCCTAGCCTCCTAGCAGTTTATTCCTGGCACACTAACTACTGTACCTCTCTCAAACATTAACACTATCGCGCGCGCCACGAGAGCGCCGCAGACTTTTAACGTCATGAGGCTAATGGTGCGGGCGAGCGTGCAGCAATGCCTAAATGCGCATACTCGTTTCGGTTTTCTCACCTTAATTCTCATACTACGTCATTCGTTTTGGTATCATTGTGTTCACAATTAAATTCCCTGCAGATGTATATGCATATAATGTCCAAAAACCTGGCCAGACTCCCCACAGCAAGCCTAAAATTACCTGTGAATGCGCACCAATTTACACACCACAACCTAATGTGTATACTCGTTCAGTTTGATAACATCAATTTTCATGTTACATCGCTCATTTTGGTATCAAATTGTTCGCAATATAGGGCGCGCATTTTAAAACTAGTCCCATAATAATAGCACAATAAATAAAATTTTAACAAATATTTTAAAATTTAGACCCAAAACGTATTTATAATCTTTCAAGTGTTCTGACATCAAGTTCGTGTTACATCTTTCATTTTGATATCAAATTGTGCACATTCTAAAGGCGCTACTTTTGAAACTATCCCGAGGTCGATCTGATAAAAAATTAATTTTATACAAATATTTTTGTAGTGGACACGAGTCCTGGCCATGGCTAGGACCCAAGAGAAAAAAAAATGGACGTGATCGGTGTCCAAAGCAAGCGATAGTGTTAACATTATCATCATTTGTTTCTTGAAGTTGTGGATGGAATTGTCTTCAACAACCTGTTCCTTCAGTGCTCTTCTTGCCAACTGCTCATAAAGTAACAAGTTTTTTTTTTTTTTTTTTTTTTCGCACCTCTCAGATTCTATGCATGCCCAGTTTTCTTCAGTGTTTTCTTGTTCTACCTCCTTTTAGTTTAAATAAGCTTCATTTGTCCACTTTTGTCTATTTCCATTCAGGATCCTGAATGTAGTGATTATATCCTCTCTGCTTTTTCTTCGCTTCTAAAACTGAGGGGTGACTTCACTCAACCTGTTCTCATAGCATAGCTCTCTCAATTCTGGTACTGATATAGTTGTAAAATTCTAAACTGCCTCGAACTTCCTTTTGTACCTGGATGTGATTCTGGGGGTTCTTCCCATTAACTTGAAAGCTTGGTCCAACAGGATGTTGCTTGCAGCAGGCCGGTTGGCCCCCTCATCCACCATAGCCCAGTTGATCTGGCACTTGAAGAAAACAATCCAGTTTTCTTCAAGTTGCTTTAGTTTGGTGCTTCCCAAGGTGTGGATTCCCTGCTGGTCTTGCATATGCCATATAGGAACTTAACCCTGGTACTACACAGCCTTCACATAAGGCCCTCCCATGGTGCACAAGAAAAACCACTTCCATAAAAGGTTTCCTTTCTGATGTTAAAATGAATTTGTTGCTAATATAATTTATTATTCCACTTGTCTCAATGGTTTTACATTTTTTTTCCTTTCTGTAATATTATTCAAAAGTGTGTAATTTGAGAAATTTAGATTATCAAATACAGTATTGTATGTGGAACATTTATATACAGTTCTAAAAAATGATATATATAGCATATCATTTGGACAATAAGTGTGTGTACTGTTATTACACTATATACATACTTTATATAACTATATATTTTTATGCACCATTATGAACCAATAAGCATTTCTAGTGAGTGTAATAACCTTACAAATGGTTATCAGCCGAGTCCCACATTTGTTCGTGTGAGACATACGCTCATATAGAGCATATTGAATGTCATATTTTATTCACAAATTTTTTACCATATTTTTTTTAAGTGTAATGATGCATTGAGCTGTTAGTAATACAGTATTATTTGTATCGCAGAATAGAATATTGCTATTACATTCCTGTCACTAAACCCTGAATATGAATGCATTTCCACAAAGTTATATTCTAAAGGAGCATGAGGTCCTTCTATGGTGTGTACATGAACAAAACAATGGCTTAGTGCTGTGGTTGTCCTAATCACACTGTGAACATCATAACTAGCATTGTGTTCATTTGTATCTGAACATTTTACACAGACTTCCTCAGTTAGGATCATCTATGACAGTATCAAAGCAAAATAATCCCTATTACCTATTTTATTTATTATTATTACAGGGTGCTATGAGCTCTTGCTGCATGCACCAACCTTGGTTGCTCTCTCAGTACTGAGGCTCTAACAGCCAGGAGAGATGCAGATAATTTTTGTTTTTTTTCAAGATGGCATCTGTTTAGTGGAGCCTTAACAGGATGACAGCCCTGTTCACCCGCGGGAGTTTTGAATTGTTTTTACCTAAAAATTTACCCCTGGTTGCAGTGGGCACCATCGAAGAAACCACTCTGATAGCAATGCACAGTTCAAGGGTTCAGGTTCCTTGTTTAGATTGTTTGATGTTTTTATTGGCTAGTTCCCAATGCTACTATTTCCTTTACCCATTTTCATTACAATTATTTGGATTGAATTCCAACAGCATTTCTGTCCACGGATGAAGTTTGTCAAGGTCTTCATGCAGAACTCTACTATTCTCTTCAGTTCTTTGCTCATTAACTATTGCATAACCTGCAAACAATGACATGTATGAGTGCACGCCCCCTTGGAGGGCCATTTACATAAATTAGAAAGAGCAATTGTCCCAGGCCAGATCTGTGGAACCCTATACCTCTGCTACCTAACATTCTCTCTGACACTTGGTTTCATGTCCATTAGGTACTCTCATATCTTTTCTGTTATTGCCACTTGTGTGTTACTTTTTGTGAGGGGACTATATCTAATACTTTCTGGCAGTCTAGGAAGATAGTCAACCCATCCTTATCATATTTTGGAGACCCTGACATAGAAGTCAGTAAGTTTATCATGATTGTGTTTTTCTGAACTAGTGTTGTCTTATAAAACTTTACTGCCCTCAAATGTTCTACAGTTCTGACTTTTTTCAACATCTTGAATGGAATGCATGTTTGACATTGGTCTATACATAAGTGCTTAAATTAATGTCTGCCCCCTTTCTTGGGTAATGGAACTGCATTTGCATTCTCCAGATATTTGTTAACACTCCTATCTCTAATATTGAGCAATTTGGTCAAGGGGTAAAACAACCCCCCACAGCTTCCTTCAGTAACCATGGTATCTGGTCCAGTCCTACTGCTTGTGCTACATCCAGTTCCTCTAGGTGTCTTGCCATCTTCTACATTAATTTCAATAAGGTCTGGTGTTTGTACTCGTCTTTTGTCACCTCTCCTTGGACACCAATCTGGTTTCAGTTCGTAGACCTCCTGGAACCTCTTCATGAGTTTGATACTTTCCTTGTCCAAGTGTATTCCTCCATCTTTAGTTTGATCACATAATTTCATACTTTTTTGTCCTCTGTATGGTATATGGCTTTGCAACAATTTAAATTCTCTTGCCTTTGCCTCGATGTCATTTCAATCTTCGGTGACCCTCGAGAGTGCTATAATGATTAATGGTAAATATGAAAAATGGTAAATTAGAAATACTGTAGGTAGAAATTTACACAAATCAATGTAGGAAAAAGGCATTTTTTTATTTTATTAAATATATTGTACAGTACACACACGTACACACACAATCTGAATTTTGTTAGATCTATGTACAGTACCTTACATATTACTGATAAATGATATTTGAATGTTATATTTCAATGTTTTTGTAGGCCATCAGATTAATCCTATATGACCCAAATTTAATTGAAGCTAAATAGTGTATCCCAAGTACATAGTGAACATGAGCTTGCTATTTGTTAGCTACCATCTTTGCTACATATGTCTTGAAAATGTATGCTTTTAGCATGAAGTATCTGGACTTGCTTTTGAATATTGGTTAGCTGACACTAATGAAAAAGTTAATGAACTAAAATGATTTACAGAGGTTGTTCTATCTGCAAGTTAAGAATGCCATCCTTAGCGATGAAATATACTGCCCCCCTGAAACATCAGTTCTTCTGGCTTCATATGCAGTACAAGCAAAGTATGGTGACCAGAGCTCCGACATCCACAAGTCACTGGCCAATGATCACCGAGTTCTACCACAGCGTGTGATGGACCAGCACAAACTGACACGGGAGGAATGGGAAGAGAGGATCATCACGTGGTACCATGAACACAAGGGAATGCTAAGGTCAGATTAAGATTCATGTCTAATTTTACAAAGTGAGGTAGAAAAGGATGTCAAGATTTGGCTTGGAAGATAAAGGCGGCTTGAATGTGAACAAGTAGTTAAAATGGTTAAAAGGTGGCCCAAGCATATTAAAATTACAATTACTGTACTATACTATCGTTAAATTTGGTAGACCATCGTCTTAAAATTACAATACGAATGAAAACCAAGTAATTTGTAATTAAAAACTTTCAATTGAAAAACTATAGATGTTAGCTAGTAACATGGGTTGTACAAGTGAGTGGTGGTGTTGGGTTTAACAAGTGAGGAGAATGGTAGCATAAGCCGAACAAAAGGACTTACTGGAAGAATGAACATCATGGGTAATGGCAAGTGGGGCAGGTGGTAAGCTAACAATGTGTGGAGAAACTACTGTAGGAGAATTTGTTCATTTTATATATAGATTTTTGTTTTTTTGTTCTAAATAATTTTAAATTGTTTTAATTTTCTTACATGCAAGTGCAATTATTAATTATTTTATAGAGAAGATGCCATGATGGAGTACCTCAAGTTGGCTCAGGACTTGGAAATGTATGGAGTAAATTACTTTGACATCAAGAATAAGAAAGGGACAGAGCTCTGGTTGGGAGTGGATGCTCTTGGTCTCAACATTTACGAGAAAGATGACAAGTAAGTTAAAGATTTACAGTTGAAGAATGCCTTAGATTAAGAAATATCTTGTAACTTGAGTTTTGTCCTGCAAGACTTTTTTTTCTAGCATAGTTTGCTTCGCTAAATAATTTTGTTTATTTATATATTTCATCATAAATTCCTTACCAGTGCTTTAAAGTTTTTCAAACTTATGCATTTACTTCTGCTGGAGTATTCTATTAAGTATTTTTCACTGCGCAAATTAAACTTAATATTAAAGTGAGGCCTGGTAAAAAAAAAAAAAAGTAACAAGTTTACCGAGTGACAAAATAAACTTCTTGAACAATTCTATGCAGCTTCATTAAACTCGGTTCACAGCATAGCATCTGAAATAATACAAACAAATGTATTAACAATATCTCAAACAGGAATTAAAAATCGTCACAGTAATGGACCTTACAATAAGAAGAGGGTGTTGTAATCTAATGAACATATTTAGAAATATCACACGGGTATAACTAGACAACTAGGTAGGCCAGGTAGGCCATAAAGATCTTGACCTTGCTCTCCCGTAGCAAACGTTGTGTGCACACGCAGTGATATTTCTTTAGTTTACTTTTGATTCCGCTAAATAGCATTTGAAAAGAATATGAGAATAGATGAAGGAATTGGCTGTCAGGTGATTAACCCTTAACATGCTAGGGGTATAATATCCTTTGTTCCCCACAGGCGCATGTAATTTTGAAAAAAAAAAAATTCTTTTCTTCATAACCTGTTAATTTGTGTTCACTGATTATGGGAAAAATAATATAAAAATCGTAAGTGGCATATATTGCCCGCTATAGGGTGGGGAAGTCTGGCAAAAAACAGGCGCTGACTCGGTGTGCGTCCCAGGCGGTCTGTTGATCGCCAGCTGTCAGGCCAGAGTTGCCACAAAGAGATAATTACCTAATTATTTCAATGTCTCCGATTGATTTTTCGTAGTTTTTTTGCTGTAATATTTATTCAATATTCAATAGTGTGTAGTGTGATATATTTATATAATAAAATGAGTGAATCATCGCTGTACTCAAAAATATGGTGTGCATATTGTTGATTCAATTATGTTCATCAAACAGTGAACAAATACTTTCTGTTATTACACTATACACAGGTTATATACAAGGATCTGCATGTTTTGTTCACCCTAACGAACCACTAAGTTGCTATTAAGAGTCAAAAAGTAACGCGGAGTGACCGCCATGTACCAGCCAGCCACTCACACCCTCCCTCAAGGTGAGTCAGGTGAGGTACACCCACCTGACTCACCCACATTCTCTTCCCACAATACTGTTTTTGCTTTTATTCATTAACAGACGCTATATATAAGTATTTACATTTGTGTTTCCCATAACGAACCACTAAGTTGGTATTCTCAGTGGCAGTGGTAGCTCGCCACTGGCTGCCACTCCCTCCCTCACCTCACCTGACTTGCCACCATTCTCCACCCACCATACTGTTTTTGCTTTTATATACAGACATTATATATAAGTATTTACATGTTTTGTTCACCATGACTGTACATCTAAGCTTGTATGGTGAGTAAAGGCACAAAGACGTAGGACCTCACACAGTCAACTGATGGCTGCCGCCCTCAAGGTCAGATGCACAAATATTTCTCCTCCAACAATACTATTTGTGGTGTTATTACGCTATATACACACATTATATATAAATATCTACCTGTTTTATTCACCATACTTGTTCAAGTAAACTGGTATGGTGCCCAAAGACCATCGTGGTAACCAGTAAACATCATGATAAATTGTGCAGACGACACCATCGCCCTCACCAAAATGGCGGCTCCCAACCTACTCCTCTTGCTGTTTATACCCTCTATACACATGCTATATATAAGTGTCTACATTTGTGTTCACCATAGCGAACCACTAAGCTGGTTTTTAGGTCTAAGGTGGCCACACACAGTCAGAAGACATCGCCACCACCCTCCCTCCATGGCACACAGCACTAAATATCACCACACTCCTCCTATTATCAGAACCCTGGTCAGTTTTATCACAGTCGATGCTGTGGTCACAAGCTGAACAGCAGTGCTGTGAGCTCATGCTGCATGCGTCAGGCTTGGTAGCTCGCTCAATACTGAGGCCCCTAACACCCAGGAGTTTGGCCCACGATTTTTTTTTTAAAATGGCGTCTGTTTACAAGAGCCCTGATGAAGGTGTGGTGAACCCCGTGTATCCGCGGGCCGTTTAAATCTTGCTTAGTACTCTAACACGTCATATGACGTGATGCGCAATTTTGGGTAAGTTACTCAACATGTTATATGACGTGTTGTGCAGTTTAAGGGTTAAAGAAGTAAATGGAGGGAGAGTGGGTAGGTGTAGGGTGGAGTGACTTCATCATTAGAAGAAATTACAATAGCGTGATGCTATTGTGATTCTACCTCTTCATTTGACGAAGAGGTAGAATGGCCTATTGACATAGCTCGAGTGCATGGGGAAATTGTGTAAAACCCTGGTTTGTGTCTCGGAGAGGCTGCATGATCCAAGTAAGTTCAGTAGAACTTCTGGTTGCAGTTCTTTTGACCATGTTGTAGCTCAGTCGATTAAGGCAGCGTCTGGGATGCTTTCGGACATAGGTTCAAATCCTCGTCACAGGTCCTTGTGGATTTGTTCATTTGATGCATTACGCTATTGTGATTTCTGTGTGTAATGAGGTAAAGACGAAGAGGTAGAACGGCCTATTGACATAGCTCGGGGTGCATGGGGAATTGTGTGAAACTCTAGTTTGTGTCTTGGAGAGGCTGCAGGATCCAAGTAAGTTCAGTAGAACTTCTGGTTGCAATTTTTTTATCATGTCGTAGCTCAGTCGACTAAGGCAGCGTCTGGAATGCTCTTGGACGTAGGTTCGAATCCTCGTCACAGCTCTTGTGGGTTTTTTCATGGAGACAATGTTATCTTGGTCTGTCCTGGACAGATGTGTGACTTGGTCATCGTATCTTCAGTCACTTTGACTCGTCTGCACGTGAAAGCCCTACTCCTATTTCTTCGGAATTGTGTCCAGATATTGAGTGGATAGGGACAGATATCCATAAAAGGAGAGACACGGGGAGCAAAATTGGTGGTCACTACAGAGAAGTGCTTCCTAAAGCAGTACATGCACAAGGGGAAAAGGGGTGGTGATGAACTAGGAATGTTCATTTCCATTTTCAACAGTTAGTGGCTTGCGGGCCACTCGAAGTAACAGCTTGTTGGGCCAAGTTATCACAAGTTGAGCCTGATTCTAGGCCAGGCTTGTGGAGTAGACCAACTCCTGAAACCCTCCAAGTATGCTCCTTTTATGCACAGCTATATACTGTACAAAGAAAGTCTATGGTTAAAAGGCAAATTCATCAGGCTGAAGAGTAGAGGATGTGAGGAGTGTGGAGGAGATACCAAAAGGTTATAGGACATACCAAAAATTGAACCATGGCTACTGAAAGAGGCAGCAGGAACACACAGTAACCCAATAATTAGAAGAACAAGTCACTTCTCTTCCCCCCCCCCCCCCTCTCCCCTCCTCTCCCCCCTCCTCTCTCCCCCTCTCCCAGATAAAATTGCACCTATTAATAATACTGACACATAAACCCTATGGGGGCATTATCCTACAATCTGAATTAACATCTGGGTATTTAAAAAAATGGCTTTAGTAAACATTGGATGAATGGGTAAACATGAAAAGTCTTGTCTGCAAATAGTTTCATTTTGATTATTACCAACAGCCAAGAGTCATTAATAATAGGCATGTTAACACTTTGCCTGGCCCGGCGCACGACCCCCAGCACACCCCCAAGGTCAACTGAGCATTTCCCATTAAGTTTGCACCCCCACTAAAATGTTTATACTTTTTTTTTTCTTCACTTTTCCCACCTCAATTTTCTGGCTATGTCGTTCATTTTGATACCAAATTGTTCGCAATACAATTCTCTAAAGGGATATACAGTATGCATATGCACCAGGTCCCAAATCTACACAGTAAAATAACAACGAACCGCAGTGAACCCTATGGAAGAAAATGCAGAATAGAACCGGTGAAGAGCAGGGGGGTGCCATAGGCACAATCAGAGAACACTGTATAAAAATCAGAGGTTCATGATTGTTCAACACCTTCCCAATGAGTAAGAAATATTGCCGGAACAACCGTGGACATAGAGAAAACTAGATACTGTAGTTTTCTAAAAAAAAAAAAAAAAAAAAGTGCCGGACCAACCGGGCTGTGGTAGGTATGTGGGCCTGCGAACCTGAGAGCCGCTCCATGCAACAGCCTGGTGGACCAAACTCTTAAGAGTCAAGCCTGGCCTCAGGCTGGGCTTGGGTAGTAGAAGAACTCCCAGAACCCCATCAAGCAGGTATCATATAAGGTCAAATGGCCCGGTGCGCCACCCGCAGCACAAACGAAGTTAGGCAGTGTTCACCCACCCCGCACTCAACTTTTTATAATCTTTCCAGTTTCTAACCTCAATTTTCATGCTAATTTTCATTCATTTTTGAAAGGTGCGCATTTTAAAAATAGTCCCATAATAATCGAACAATAAATGGAATTTTAACATACTGTACAGTATTTTAATTTTGGACGCAGCTTGCGTTTTTGCACACACTTGAGTACTGTGTATATTCATATATGGACGCATTATGCGTTACCGGTCAGGCAGTGTCAACTGCTTCACTTTTATATAATCCTGAAATAAAATGGTGTTTAACAAATACTGAATTTATGTATTACCACTTCTTTTTTCCAGATTAACTCCAAAAATTGGCTTTCCTTGGTGTGAAATACGAAACATTTCCTTCAATGATAGGAAATTTGTTATCAAACCCATTGACAAGAAAGCTCCAGATTTTGTATTCTTTGCTCCACGCTTGCGCATCAACAAGCGCATCTTGGCCCTATGTATGGGTAATCATGAACTCTATATGCGTCGTCGAAAACCAGATACTATTGAAGTCCAGCAAATGAAGGCACAGGCACGCGAGGAAAAATTGGCCAAACAACAGGAGAGGTAAGGTTAAATGTGCTATTGTAACTTATAAATTTCCAATACATTTTCTTGTTTGAATGCTTTGCATTTTTTTCAGTGCATAAAATTAAATAAGAAATTACTGTCTAGAGTGCCTGCTACAATAAATGTTCTGGTTAGAAAAAATTAAATTAATTGTTACACGATATGGTATGGTGACTTGTTTCAGAAAAAAGGTCGTGTAGAGACTTTGTATGGATGCTATATAACATTTTTTTTATAATTTTCTTTATAAAGTCTTTGGTAGTCTTGAAATGGTTCTTCCTAAAAATAAAAATTAATGACTATGGCATACATTTCAGAGAGAAGTTGGCTCGTGAAATTGCTCTTCGTGAAGAGGCAGAGCGCAAACAGAAGGAATATGAGGAACGCTTGAAGTCAATGCAAGAGGACATGGAGCGACGGCAAAAGGAACTTAATGATGCCCAAGAAACAATTAGACGTTTAGAAGAACAGCTCAGGCAGTTGCAGGCGGCAAAGGAGGAACTAGAGGCCAAGCAGACAGAACTACATGATATGATGGTGCGCTTAGAACAAGCCAAGGAAATGGAGGCTGAAGAAAAGTACAAACTTGAGGAAGAGATCCGTGCCAAGCAAGAAGAAGTACAGCGAATCCAGGAGGAAGTAAATATGAAGGATGAAGAGACCAGGAAACTCCAGGTCAGTCTTTCAATCAGAACTTTTGTTTTATTCAAATTTAGAAATTTAGAGGGGGAATCTGTTGAACACAACAGCATACATATTTGGTTTAGTGATCCATTCCAATTGTTAAAAATGTTGTAATTTGTTTATAATGGAAATTATGGGAATCAAACTCTTTCTTTTTGGAAGAGTTGGCTCATATTAGCACAGCTGTGCCCTCTTGCTCTCATTGCTTTATCATTCTTGACAACTGATCCAATATACTGTACTGTGTTTCTCTTTCTGATCCACTATAACCATATTTACACTGTCAGAAATGATTCCAGCACAGTGTGTTGACGAGGATGAGAAGGACTCCTGAAATTTTTAGGAATATTACTTGGGTCTTAAGTATTCAGCTGAGGTGACCTTGGGTTGTTCTAATACCTAACATGTTGCTTAAGCTCTATTATGTTTATGTATTTAAAGAGTTTGATCTTGAAGATGCTAATAATATGCTTAAGGAAGTGATCTTCGGAAGATTGGAGGAAATGTTTAGTCGTCATCGGTCTGATGACTGGATAATCATGTGCAGTGGTACCTCAGTTTTCAAATTTATTCCGTTTCCAGAGACGGTTCGTAAAAAAAATTCATAAACTGAAACTAATTTTCTCCTAAGAAATAATATAAATTGAATTAATCCATTCCACCCCCTCCCAAATATTAACTTAAAAACACATTTTATACATTCTAATACTTATATTTTGTACTACAGTATGTACAAGTATATCTTACCTTTAATGATGACTTGTTGGCTTATGGAAGGTGAGGAGAAAAGGTGTTAGTGTTTGGAAGGGGAGTCCCCTTCTGTTATAACAGCAGTGATGACAGTTCTGGGGTACACTCTCTATGTTTTGCAGGCATACCACTAAGACCTGGTTGCCGCTCACTGCTTGCTTTTCCTACTAAGAATCTGCGTAAAGACACTTGTTTTCCTACATTTTTAACACTTTTATGTAGTGAGACATCACATTCATTCAATATGAATCTCTTGATTTTCCTCTTATCATCTTCCTTATAACTATTTTCTTAGGTTGAACTTTACCACTGACTTTCTTGGGACTCATGGTGTGATGTATAATAATTACTTTTATGTTCAGAAGCACAAAAACAATTAAATGCTTCACAAAGAATTAAAGCACGATCATCACTAGGCGGGAGACACTGGGAAACAAGTACGCCTCGCCAGTGCCACCAGGAACTATACTCTTGGTCGACCCATACATGTATTGACAAACTTGCCAGGAGGCAAAGCTCGTATACCGAGTCAAATTTGACAAAAAATTGAGCTCGTAAATAGGGGACATTTGCCAACTGAGGTTCCACTGTACATCTCTAAAGCACTCCATTGGAATGCTGTAGTGTTACTGTGGTATTTGGGAGACCAGTTATTGTTATATCAACTCTTCCCCCCAACCCCCCCAGTTTTTCTCTTATTCTTAAGAGGTTTCCCTCCAATTTGATGGGCCTTGTGTTTCCAGCATTAAGTATCATTTATTTGCACTGAAGTTCAACTGTAGTAGGAACTTGTTTGACTATTTGTACGATTTGTCCAGGTAAACTTTGTTTCCCGTTGTCTTCCTCTATTAATAATCTTAATCTTTTTTGGTCCTTTTCAAATGTTAAGACAGTAGTGTCTGTTTCTTATGGAAGTTTGTTTACTCATCAGGATTAAGATGGTCTACAGTGGTCAAAGTACTGACCATTGTGGAGCTCTGAGGGTGATGTATAACTCTGGAAATCCCTTCTGAGTCTTCTATTCATACTGGCATGTAGTATGCACTTAACTTGTGCACAACAGTCTTTGAGTACTGTGTTTAAGGCTTTGACATGCACAAATATGCAGTTTGTCCACTCTTCTCTCTTGTATAATTTGTCACTGATAATGTGTTGTAAATATCCTCACTGCTAGCCTCTTTCTCACGATCTTCTTTCTCCTAGCAAGATATTAAAGTTAGGGACACTAGACTAGTTCAGAACCATCTGTGTTTTCTTCCAACATTTTTCTCTTGTTTCCAGTGTCTAATTATATAGTACATACATCATAGTAAGTGGCCAGCATAGGGATTTTGCTGTTATTTAGTACCCATAGCAAGATTCTGTCTAGACCCTCAGCTTTAGTGGTTCAGCTCCAGTAGATGTCTTCTTACTTCATCTCTGGTTCTGTTTTTTGACACGGTCCCACTCATTTTGAACATGTTTCCTTGCACTATTGTAAACATCTAGAAGCTCTTGTCAAGTTCTTCATATACATACTTGTCATTCTCTAAATGTATCTTATCTTTTTCTCAGTTTCGTTACCTGTTACTTGACTAATTTTATTCTTCCTGATGTTTCTGTGGAGATGTTTAATTTCTTTGCTTGATCTGCAGTCATTTTTAAATTTTGTTATTTGTGGCTATTGTTACCTCTGCTCTGTTATTCCGTTCTTGTTTCTCCATAGCCTCTTAGAAAGGCTATGGGGTAATCTAAACTGCCCATAAAAGATGGGAAACCCCTTCTGTAACAGAGGGGGGGGGGGGATATAGAAAATGGAATGATATTGTAATGAAGCATAGAAGGATGAATAATATGGATGAAAGGAGAAAGAGTAAAGAGGAGCAGCCTAGAGGAGGGAGGGTGAGAGTGGGGTAGAGGCAGGTATAAGGAAGGGAGATGAGATATTTTAGTGCAAAGGGAAAATTGAAGTAGCATTAGGGATGAAAGGTAAGGATTATACTGCAGATAGAATTAGGGAAGAGGATAGGATTAGTAAGAGAGAGAAAAGTGGGTAGAGCTGTGACCATACATTTAAATATATTTTAAGATGAGGAATGGAACTCTTTTCTTGTTTACAGTTATCTCTAGTTGATAACATGTAATATAGAGCATTAACCTCAGAAAATAATACATCCCACACCTCTAGGACATTAGTCAAAGACTATCATTCACAACTTAGATATTGAATTATACTGTACAGTACGTTGTTTCTCCTACCCCCCCCCCCCTCCCCTCCCTCCCTTTCTCCCCTCCCTCCCTTTCTCCCCTCCCTCCCCTTTCTCCCCTCTCCTCCCTTACTTCCCTCCCTTACTCCCCTCCCCTCCCTCTTCCTCCCTCTCCTCTGTGCAATTCAATAAATTAATATTTGAGCAACAATGAGCTTAGATTACACTAGTGCACCAGACATGTGTGATGATCTGAGGTATATAGTTTGATGGGATAATGTGTAATGAACCTTCCATGAGGAAGATGGTCTGTGAGGACAACCAGTAGTGTAGGACCATGTCTCATCATGGTAGTGGGCATGATAGAAAGTCTTTTCAATGTTCTGAGGTGTACTTTTAGGCTTTCCGTATATCGAAGAATGTGCATTTACTGAATGGTCTTTTCAATGCAGTATTCTTCCAATGTCCCTTTGAGTCTGTTGTGAATCAGATGTTTTTGGTATTGCACGCCTCGGGCCTGTTTGCTCTCATAGTGGCATCTTGAGTGATAGTATTTTTCGACTATGGTAGCAAAGTGTTCCAGGATTGGTCCTTTTTGTTAAATCATTTTTTTTAATGCTGAAGATTTTCTTTTTGTCTTCACCAATATTAAGTTTTTGCCAGGAATAATGATTGATTTTTTAATGACTGAACACTTAGTTTAGGAAGTTTAGGAAAAGTTATAATCAGGCTATTGTCTGTGTTTTTCATTCTTATTGTCTGTTTTTCTTACTTATTGTGGAATTTTTCATAATAAGATCCTGAAGCAAGAGCTCCATGAGGGACAACCACGAGTAGGCGTAGGTGGTAAGGTAACTAGTGTAATGGATTTAGACTGTTGAAAATGTTTGGTTTAGTTTTGACGTGTCAAATGTTGGATAATACACAATGGCCCACCTAAAAGCCGGGTCTTAAGTGTAATGTCTAGCATGACATTATATCTTGTACTGCCCATTAAACCACGATCTCCCATAGACCGTATTTCTTCCCTACTCTTCCTCCCTTCTAACTTTACTCCTTTTGCTCATGTCTACCCTTGTGTTAATCTTCCATTTCTTGGCTTGTAAAATGTGGCAAAACATCTGGAGCTGTGAATTAGCATTTAATTGTCCTCTTAACTTGTACACTTTCCTCTCGCCTCTATTTTTCGTAACCCTTACTACTTCATTCTAAACATTTTTTACTCTATATGTAAAAATGCATGCATTCTTTGTGTGTACTTAATATATCGGTGCAGTATTTTCTCAATTTATTTTTCTATTTTCCCAATTATTTTGTGTGTGTATTTGCAATGCAATATGAAAAAAATTATGGACCCAGGTTTTTCCATACCAATACTTAGCTTTAATAAGGCAATGCCATAATTAAAAATTTTCATGCACGTTTTATTGTAGGAGGAAGTTGAAGAGGTACGTCGCAAACAAGAGGAGGCTGATGCAGCCTTGATCGCCGCTACGGCAACACCTCAGCATCATCATGTTGCAGAGCAAGAGGACACTGAAGAAAATGATGATATACCTAATGGAGACATATCAAAAGAACTCTACACTAGTGATGAGCCTATCGAGGACCCCATTGAGGAGAGGAGGACTCTAGCTGAAAGGAATGAACGGCTACAGAATCAGCTTAAGGTAAATAAGGAAGGCTCCTAAATTTGTCTGTATTCTGAGTAATTGATGCTTGTGGAGGTAGTGAATATTTTGTGCTTCATTCATTCACCTTTGTAAGGTCATATGTGAAATTACTTGCTGTATCAATTTACTTCGCTAGACTAATTTTCATTCAATCTTGAAAATGCATACATATAAAAATTGGAGTGGGGTTTTGCATGAAAAAAATATTGCTGAACAGCAAGTGGATTAAGGAAAGAGTGTAAGTGATGTCATTTGGGTTGAATACAAAAACATAAAAGATAATTATTAAAGTCGGTGTTTAATAATTATTGAACAAAAGACATGTTGGAAGATTTTAAACTTTCATTAATTTCAAGTGACAATGTAACTTAAAAGTAAAGACTAGCAGGCTAAAATAATCGTTTGTTTAATACAATGAAAGGGAAGATACATCTATATAATTTTAAGAATCAAAGTTATTAATAAACACTTTCGTGGGCCTGGTGGACCACCCACATCGCACCGCAAGGTAGGCCGGGCCTTGCCGTTTAGCACACAACCAAATGTCAAACTCTTACTCGCAATGTTTATACATACACTAATATGAATAAGCAAAAATTAATGGGCGACGGTGGTGGCGTCATGCCCCGAACTGCGTGTATTGTTTTGATGACTTTGATAAACGTCATCAGGATATCAGTGTTAGACTAGCAGTTGAGACTTTGATTATAAGGTTTAATAAATGTTTGTCCTCAGGCTCTGAAACACGACCTCGAGTCTACGAGGGATACTGAAAAGGAGACGACAATGGACAAGATTCACAAAGAGAATGTTCGACAGGGGCGAGACAAGTACAAGACGCTGAGGGAAATTCGCAAAGGCAACACAAAGCGACGAGTAGACCAGTTTGAAAATTTGTAAACATGCCATAGGACTAGCACACCAAGTTTCTCTCAAACACATACACACACACACACATACAAACACACACACGTTTTTCTGTGGAAATCATCTCTTCAGTTCTTTGTCTACTTCATACAGGCTTATGTTAAACAGTGTTATGCTTTATAACAGGAAAGTAAACATCTTAGTAAAAATTCTAAATTGTAGCTAACTGGAAACATTAAAAATATTTCAGAGCTCGGTTTAATAAATATTAAATGAACAAATCTGAAGTGTATATGGAGAGTTATCTAGGGACGTCTGTGTCTCATTTGGGTAAGAAAATTTTAGCCACGTTCTGGATTATATAGACGTGTATATTGTAGCATTTTTTATGTGGTGAATATTTGAAATTAGAATGGTCTCGCATGCCATTTATGCAATAGTTAATTGTAATTTTGTTTGTAATGAAGTTTGTGGCATACAAAACACTTTAACTAGTGTGAACAATGTGATACAAACCATTTCAGATGGTGCTGAACCATACAATAACAAGTCTTGATAATTCACATGAAATTTGATATTTTGCCTTTATTCCAATTTTCTTGTAAAGGTTTGATTAGCTGTTTATTGATATTTTTCATGAACTGCACAATGATTTCATTGCCAGTTTAATTTGTTTTCCCTAAGCCTTACTTCTCTTGCAGTTTATATAGGTAAAGAAATGAAGTTAGAATTAGATTTTTACACACTTTAATGCTCTGGATTAAATTAGGGCCAAGCATTGTTACGAATGTAAATATATGTTGGTTGATGGGTAGTCTATTTTGAATATTGAAATTTGTATTTGTACCATCTAAGTATAGTCCCCCCTCCCTCATCCCCCTCCCCCCTTTTAGTGTTGTACAGTTTGATTCCCTGAGAAGCTCCTGATACAGTGGTGTAGATCTGGTCTTTTAATGTTTATATTATATATATCTATATAAATATATATTGTTTTGGCAGGGGAAGGATATATGATGCAAAATATTTGTTCCTACATAGGTCTTCCCACCATTTTAATTTCACTTTTGTGTTTATTGTATTCAGAATAGTAACCTTTACCTTTTTTTCCCCAATCTGAACAAGTGGTACCATACTGGATATTATTTTGAGTTTGCAAATACTAAAATTTTTGAATAGTTGTAATATATAAGTCAGTTATTTAATAGTTTGAAGAGATCTGAGGGGTGATTAATGTTTTTCTCTTAATTATGTGGAATGAAACTTCAAGCATTACAAAGATTTAGCCAAAACGATGCTTTCTTGCTTTTTTCAAGATTGTATGTGCTGCCAGTGCCTATGCAACAACCTTCCTCTTTCACTGTCCTCCCAGGTCTTCCTGTACATGCTTACTTTTGTCTCCGGAGAATCACGGAGATTCCCTTGCCTGTGTAAATATCATCTTAAGGTTCCGAGGTGCTTTTCTCTTGATGTACTAAACCAAAAAAAAGTATTAAAAGTGAAGAAGTATATCCTGCATGGCACTGAATTGTACTGTTGCTGTTTGGAGTTTGGCAGGATGTGCACAAGGTTTTGATGTATTTATTTCTTGTCGTGGATTTTTATTGCAAGTCATATTCGTGCACAGTTCATTTTGTAGGAAGATAATATCCAAAAGATTGCTGGTATAAAGATATTCCTAAGCACCTAGGACTGTTAGTCACCCATTTTTTTTTTTTTTTTTTTTTTAAAGAATGATAATGTTAATATCTACATTATTTTATAGTTGTAATAACAAAATATTTATGAACTTGTATAACAATAAATCAAAATACTTAAAACTATTTTTTTAAATACTTACCTGAATGCTTGTAGAAGCTTACACGAAACCAATATATATATATATAATGTGTGTATGTATATATATATTAATATATATACATACAGCATACATATATTTATTTATATACTTTATTGCCTTGTGTGGTAGTAAGTATACTGTATTTAAATTTGTCTTGGCAGGAAAGTAAGTTTTAATATATAAATATCAATCCATCTGGGGCAATGTAAGCAGTGCAGGGGGACATAGATATAGCTCACCTCATTGGCACTGAGGTTGTACGGAGAAGTCGTGCAGTGGCAAGCCTCGGTGGTTGTATTCTCTTAATCTAGCCTTTGATATGAATACCCAGTATCATACTGATGAGGTAAATATAAGTCATTTTTTGAATAAAGTTTAAAGATATTTAATGTTTTAATGTGTGCATCCTATGAAAGTTTACTGTATATATATCTATAAAACTTTTTAACTATTGACTTTCTTTTAAAACTGTCAAAATGGAATTTACCGTTTACCTGCTGGCAGATTCTCTTGGGAAGATGACGCGCTCTAAATCCTAAATTATTGAGTTAAAAATAACAAATTGATGCAAGCTTGTTTGCCGTGTGTACATGTGTATGAAGCAAGATTGAAATTTTTAGATATAACTTATAATTTTTTTTTTATACTGTATAAATAGGGAAGGGAGTACCACCTCTGGCTGGAAGACGGGGACTCCCTTAGCCTCGTAGGAAACCACACATAACACATTAGAGGGAATGTTTAGGTCCCCTCCAATACAGTTTGTGTGATCTTATAAATAATGAAACTTATAAATGTGTGCTGGATGGTGTTGATTCTGCAATTGTATGCCACAAACTGCAAACAGTCTTCCAGGCTTGGTGCCTTTTGATAAGTACTCATTCTCAAACTACAAAGTATAACGAAATAACACATTGGAGTGGACATTTAGGCATTACATAACTTTTTCAACACTGGATATTTGAGGGTTACAGAAGTATAGTATTGCTGTTCATATTTAGTGACAGGTGGCTCTGTAGGGTACTTGCCATGCAGTTCTTTGCATATCTTTCTTTATTCAGTAGAAGTGAAATGTGAACATAGTACAAAAAATTTAGGAGTTATCTATAACAGTAGTGATATATAATTTCATTCAATATTAGTTTACATCAATCTTATAAACAGCTCAGTTTCTAGTTTTAAGATTTATTGCTCTAGTGTAGTTACAGGATGAGAGCTATGCTTGTGATGCCCTGTCCCCTAAGGACTTCCGCCCTATTGTCCTCACGAGTTGTCTGTAAGCTCTTTGAACGTATGGTTAACGTTCGTCTGATGTGGTTCTTAGAACACCATCACCACCTCTCCCCTTCTCAATTTGGTTTTCGCAAGTGCCGCAGCCCAACAGATGTCCTGGTGAACTTGGTCTATATTCGTACTGCTTTTGCTGCAAAGACTTCTGTTGTTGCCATCCTTTTTGACCTGGAAAAGGCTTACGACGCCACTTGGGGATACAGTATCACATTGTCCCAACTTCATTCTTTTGGCCTTCATGGTAATTTCCCTCTCTTTTTCCAAAGCTTCCTCTCTCGTCGTTCCTTTCGAGTGAGGCTTGGTGCCACTCTCTCTGCCTCTTTTTGGCAATACGAGGGTGTTCCCCAGGGTAGTGTTCTGAGCACTACTCTCTTTCTGGTTGCCCTCAATGGTCTTCTTTCCTCTCTTCCTTCTGGCGTCTTCTCCGCTCTCTGTCTACGATCTTACACTTTGTTGTCGGGGTGGTGATTCACCTCTCCTTCAACAGCAGCTTAAACTTGCGATTGATGCCGTGTCATCTTGGGCCACTGATCGTGGCTTCAGGTTCTCTATGTCTAAGACTTGTGCAATGACTTTTACTCGGAAGCATGTCGTTCTTCGTTCTTCGTCTTTTGTTCTTCGCTTTATGGTCGCCCCTTTGTGTACAAGGATTCCACTAAGCTTTTGGGATTCATCTTTGACACTCTTTTGTCTTTGTCGCCCCATATCTCTTACCTTCGAGTTGAATGCTTTAAGGCCCTTACCCTCCTTCAGGTATTGTCCCATGCTTCTTGGGGAGCGGATAGGCGCGCACTCCTTGCTTTACATTCCTCTCTCATCCTGTCTAAACTCAATTATGGTTGCCCTGCTTACTCGTCTGCTTCTACTCTTCGCCGTCTTGATGCTTTGCACCATACTGGGTTGCGCCTCAGCTTTGGTGCCTTTCGTTCGACTCCTGCCCTCAGCTTGTATGTTGACACTGGCTTCCTATCTCTCCAGGACTGCCATGATCGCTACTGTCTTCGCTATCTGGCGCGGTCCTTGCAACATCCATCCTCTCGCCTCTGTCGTGCTTTAACTTTTACCCCTCCTGTGGTTCCTGTTCCTCTTCACCAACTCCCTCTTTCTACCTGGTTATCTTGCTTACAGGATTCTCTTTCAGTTCGCATTTCTAATATTTCACCTCGTATTGTTCCTTCCATGCCCCCCGTGGAGAGTCCCCCTTCCGAAGTTTTGTACATCCTTGACCCGCATCCTCTTCACCGGTGGGTCTAAGTCTGCGGACGGTGTAGGCTACCCTTAATCTTACTCACTGCCCCCTTCAGAGCAGGAGATTGCTGAAATAGAGGGAATATAGAGATCATATACAGCACGCATAGACACGATAAAGCACCTAAATTATTGGGATCGTTTCAAATCCCTCCAAATGTACTCACTAGAAAGAAGACGAGAGAGATATAAAATAATATACACATGGAAGATACTGGAGGGCCAGGTCCCAAATCTACACAGTAAAATAACAACGTACTAGAGTGAACGATATGGAAGAAAATGCAGAATAGAACCTGTGAAGAGCAGGGGTGCTATAGGCACAATCAGAGAACACTATAAACATCAGAGGTCGCGGTTGTTCAACACCCTCCCAGCAAGCATAAGAAATATTGTGGGAACAACCGTGGACATCTTCAAGAGAAAACTAGACTGTTTCCTCCAAGGAGTGCCGACCAACCGGGCTGTGGTGGATATGTGGACCTGCGTGCCGCACCCAGCAACTGCCTAGTGAACCAAACTCAAAAGTCAAGCCTGGCCTCGGGCCGGGCTTTAAGAGTAGAACAACTCCCAGAACCCCCATCAACCAACCAGGTATAATCAGGCATCACTAAAGCTTTTACCCTTCCTACGGTTCTGAAACGCCTTTTCCTTGAGCCCTTTTCTTCACACTCGTTCTGTTTCCATCTTCACCGATGGGTCTAAGTCTGCGGACGGTGTAGGCTACTCTCTTGTTTTTCCTGACCGCTTTTATATGTGTCGCCTACCTCCGGAGACTAGCATCTTCACAGCAGAACTTTATGCTATTCTCTATGCTCTATATCTCCTGCTTTCTCGTTGTCAATCTTCCTTTGTAGTTGTTGTTGACTCGTAGTGCCCTCATGGCTCTCAGGTCCTTTAATCCGGTCCGTCCAGTGGTTGTCGAGATTCAGCATTGGCTGTTTCTTATTTCCAGTAAATTTAAGTCAGTTGAGTTTTGCTGGGTTCCCAGCCATATTGGTGTCTATTTAAATGAGTGTGCGGATGCTGCCGCTAGGGAAGTTGTCCTCTCTTATCCTATCTCCCATAAAGGTATTCCTTATTCCGACTTTTACCCAGTTATTCATTCTTACATCCTTACCCGTTGGCAGGCTTGTTGGTCTTCTGTTACTGATAACAAACTGCGTACTCTTAAGAGTAGTGTGTCCTCATGGCCGTCCTCCTACCACCGTAACCGGCAATGGGAAATGGCTCTGGCAAGGTTGCGTATTGGCCATACACGCTTAACTTAGTCACTTAATGGAGCGCCGCCGTGCTCCTTATTGTCCAAATTGCATTGTCCCTCTTACGGTCGTGCATGTCCTTGAATGTCCTGACTTCCAGGACGAGCGTGTGTCTTGCTTTCCGACCGTCCCTTGCGGTCGCTTGTCCCTCGATAGAATTCTTGGTGAATCTGATACTTTTGATATCGTTCGCCTTAGGTGTTTCTCTTCTCATATTGACATCCTTGGTGATATTTAGCCCCTTCTGATTATTCCACACATTTGATGGTGCTACATAGCCTTCCCGGTTTGGTGCCTTCTTTTGATAATTACTTACTTGTGATGCCCTGTCTTCCCAGTACTGTCATATGAGCCTTTAAAACTACTGACAATTTTGGCATCCATCCCTCTACTTTCTTACTTAAATTGTTGCAACCATTTACCACTTTGCAAAAGTGAACTTTCTAATGTTTTGTCAGCAAGGTTGCTTTTAATTTGAATCTGTGTCATCTTGTTTTTGAAGCTGCTGTTTTCAAGAATTGTCAATTTTATCGATTACTGTTAGCATTTTGTACGTGGTGATCATATCGCCTCTTTCTTCTATCATCTAGCTTTAGTGCATTTAATGCCTCTAACCTCTCCACTTGCTTATGTTTTCAATTCTGGAAGTCAAATGTTGGAAAGATGATACTGAGCTAAAGAAATACATAGTAGAAGCTGCTGCAAAATAATCAGAAGTGATGTCAAGTGTCTTGACACTCTTTAAGTCAATCGAAGATGGAGAAACACCTTCTCTTAATGAAGGTGTATCTCCATCTTCAAGTAACCTCTCTGCAGAAAGTTTACTGGATTGCATTCCCAACAGTCTAAAATTGCTCTTATTAAAAGCATTTGAAAAGGATCCTTCCATAAAAATACGTGGAATTGGGTAGAGCATTATGCAAGGTATCTGTCTTGGAGCCGGTCGGCCGAGCGGAGATCACGCTGGACTTATGATCCTGTGGTCCTGGGTTCGATCCCAGGCGCCGGCAAGAAACAATGGGCAGAGTTTCTTTCACCCTATGCGCCTGTTACCTAGCAGTAAAATAGGTACCTGAGTGTTAGTCAGCTGTCACGGGCTGCTTCCTGGGGGTCGAGGACCGGGCCGCGGGGACACTAAAAAGCCCCGAAATCATCTCAAGATAACCTCAAGATAGAGGAATACAGTGTCAATTAGATAGGTTTGTTTCTTCAGCCACTCCACAACTTTAGGTTAAGGTTTAGGTCATTGACGTTCTCCATCATCATCAGATGACAATATTATAAAACCACACCAACAAATTCATAGATGACACTAAGATTTTTGTAAAGTGGGCAGTGAAGGCTTTACAAAAAAGATCTACAAGAACTCTACAAATGGTCGGAAGGCTGGGAAATGCTTTTTAATATCGAAAATGTAAGACCTGGTATGTGGGGCATAACATCTCACATCACCACTACCAAATTAACAACATAACCTTGCAGCAGATTGATGAAGAAAAGGACTTTGGGATCAGGAACCATCATTCACTGAAAGTTGCACAACAAGTGGGAACAGCAGTAAAAAAAAGTTAACAAACCCTAGGTATGATCATGCATACCTTTGACTTTAGGAAAAGAAGGTACAGTAGTTCTTTTCCTAAAGTTATTATTCAACTGTATAAATCTCTCGTGTCTCCACTTGGATTATTGTATCCAAGCATGTAGATCTTATCTTCAGGACAGCTGCTTTGGAGAAAGTTCAACACCAGGCAACAAAAATCATTCCACAACTAAGTCAACTCTCATACCAGGAACGGCTGAGGGCCATAACTCTGCAAACCAGGCATGACATGGTTGATATCGAAACTTAAAATACTGAACAAGTTAGAGGATGTTGATCCTGATATTTTCTTCAGAAGGTCAGTTGTAACACAAACAAGGAGCAACGGTTTCAAGTTTAACAAGACACAATGTAGGACTGAGAACAGGAGATGCTCTTTCACCCACAGGGTTATTAACCCATGGAACTGCCTACCTGCCAAAACTGTGTTTTTGGAGTAATTCCATCATCATACTATCATGCAAGAGGAGCCACACATCTATGGATCATCCAATAAAATCAGCAGACTTCTAGATGTTACTACTGCTCGGCTTAGACTCGGTTACAAGTATCTCTGGGAATTCTCATTATCTGCTGATGTAGACCTGACCAAATGTAAACTGTCAACAAAATTATTCGCACACCCTCCGTCAGTATGTGATGGAGTGCGAAAAGATACGTGAATTTAGAGACAATTCTATAACCAATGTTCCAGCGATGTGTAAATGTTTCATTCAAAATGATCTGCTACCAGAAATTTTAGTCAAATATCCCCAGTTTGCAAACTGTAGGTAGTAACTAAGTGATTGTAACCTATCCACCGCTGCTCACTGGATGGGGGGCGGTGTGCAGGACAAACATATCAATTTTGACACTAGCTCTCCACATATGTCAGTTGCTTAATTTAGAACCTGTACTTGAGGTCGATCTCGAACCCATTGTTGATGTGATGACTTATATTGAATTTTGTAACTAGCTCATCAAGATTGTAACTTGCTTAGCTAAATGAATTGTGGGGTTCAGTCCCTGAGCCCATTATGTGCCTCTGTAACCCTTTCCACTACCGCCCACAAGATGGGTATGGGGTGCATAATAAATGAACTAAACTAAACTGTATACCTGGAAAAGATTAAGTCAAATGGCGGCACCTTTGACAAGCCGTCAGCTCCCTGTCCTCGTCGAGGCCACTAGGGTTAGTGGCCTCGACTAACATTAGGTAAATTAGGTAAAAAAAAGGAATGGGTATAATTCACAGTAATTGAGTAACTCCGAAGATCAAGATTCCTCCTCCTTTCCTTTCGTAGGCATAGTGTTGGTGACAGTGACACTAAGAAGGTTGCAATAGTGAACTTTAGGGAGTATAGTAATCCGCAAAGCCTACTGAGGAACAATCTCTGAGCGATCTTCCAGTAGCCATTGTCTGGTCATTCCTTGCCAAATCATCACAACTCTTAACCCTACCTCAGATGTACCAAAGAGGACCAAAGAGCCAAAGCTTAACCCCCGCAAGCACAACTAGATGAATACATGAAATTTTATAGAATGTTAGAGTTGATGCGATAACATACATATGCGAAATTTTAGCATTCATTGATACACAATATTCATACAGCAGGGTTTCCAATGTGATAAAAATTACACAATTTTTTCTTACAAACTCAACAATAAAATTCATAACTTTGCTACTATTTGAGGTACCCCAACTTCTTGGACTGGATGGTAGAGTGACGCTCTCGCTCCTTGCAGGTCGCCGTTCAATCCCAGACCGTCCAAGTGGTTGGACACCATTCCTCCATCCCATCCCAAATCCACATCCTCATACAGCTTCCTAAAGCTATATACAGTAGTCGTATTGGCTTAGCGCTTTCTCCTGATAACCTCCTTTCTCCTTGTCTTACAGCTAAGGAAACATTGTTTTATTAAAAATAGTTGTACATTAATTATTGATTTCGTCATTTAAAAATTATGAAATTATTTTGAAACTAATATATAACCTTTGACCTTGACTATATAAAAAATAAATATGTTATACAGTTAGATGTACTTTCTCTTTGGTGTAAGTTTCATTCAAGCACTTAAAAGGCCAACATGCACAATTGATACTAGGAATATTGTAACATCCAGTATAAACACCATTATTAATGCACAGAGCAAGAGTTTCAGTCTCATTTGTATGGAGACCTTCTCACAGGCGTTGTCCAGCATGATGACGCGGACAAAGCAGCTAAAACTGTATGTGATAAGTCTGTAGTTGAATTGGATGTTGGTATTCATATTTCTGCTGTAAAATCGTCAGTATTTCTGGAAATTTAGGATGGCAGAAGAACAGTCATTGACAAGGCTAGAAAGCACGAATATTAAGAGTTATGGTATGTTCAGAACCGAGAACTATATGTACGGGCAGTACAAAACATCCACTAGACAGACATTTTAACTGCCAGAATTAGGCTGGGATATAAATATCTATGACAGGTGGCTGCAGGTAACGAATCCCCCCCCCCAATGGTGAACATTCCACTTGTAAACTATGTGAACAAGAGCTGGGACATTCTCCAACATTATATCTGTGATTGTCCTGTAATCAATGATTTCAGAACAAATGGTATGAGGTACGTTGAGCTCTATAACTACTTAAATTATTCACTCACGACTATTAAAAAATATTCTTATGCTGTACCCAAATTTTGCTAATGGAGGCTAATAGATTAGCCTCGCATTTCATGTTGTCGCCTGATTCCATGTATGACTAACCATCCTGTGAGATGAGATATTGATGAACTTGTAACTAGTGATGATATAGTGATGAAACTAGTTACAAGTTCATCAATATCTCATCTCTGTGTAACTAGTGTAGATATTGATGATCTACACCGTGTAATCTTTCATATTGAATAGGGTAGCAGCACATTGCTGTGTATACCCAAGCTTTATAATTATACTAAAAAAAAGAGTAGGAGTAAAAAGAAAAAAAAGGTTATAAAGTATTGGTGTGTAGCAGCTAAAACCTTCTTAAACAAGTAATAGTTTAAAAAGGTAACTAACAACGTTTCAAAGCGAGCAGATTTTGAGAAAAAAAAATCATTTAGTTGACCCTTTAGTTATGTGAGAGAGAGTTTTCTGTGTTAGGGTTGAGGTGAGTAGTGTGGAGTGCCGGCGGTAGATGGCGGGGTGCGGGGCGTCACGACCTCCAGGCCGCCACTCGCCCCTCCGGCCGCCACATTCCTCCAGCCCCGTGAAGCAAGCGGCGGCCGCCACACTACAGTCGGCGGCGTTACGGTGACATAGCACAACTCCTCCAGGCTCCTGCACCATGACTGTACTGGGGAAAATAGCCGACAACAGGGTGAAGAAGGCCGACACCAGAGAGGTTGGTGCGCTCGTTACTTAAATAATGTGCATTATAAATATTTATATATATAAAATATAAACATTTCCAGGAAAAGTTTGAAATGTCATACTGTATATGACTGAAGAGCCCAGGCGGGAGGAGGTCGTAATAGGACTTGGTTTAAGGATTGTTTGAAAGATTGTATGGGGGGAGGGGATTGTAGGGGGCGGGGGGAGGCGTGTCCGTGACTGGGGTGAGACTGACAATGGCTGACCTTCCCAGTCTGACGCAACACCTCCACCTCACTCCTCTTGACATTAACAGTAATACCCCCTCCGGGCGTGTGGGGGTACTTCCGGGGTATTCATGCCCATGCCACGTCTTGGGGTGGCTTAATCTTCACCAATCAGAGCTTGTACTAAATGCATGATTACCAATTTTTTCTTTTTATTTTTTATTTTTTTTTTGATATACAAGTTGTTGCATTCTTGTAGAGCCGCTAGTACGCGTAGCGTTTCGGGCAGGTCCCTGGAATACGATCCCCGCCGCGAAGAATTGTTGTTACAACCAAGTACACATTTTACTGTCGAGTTAAACAGAGGCTACAGTTAAGGGGGCGTTATTCGGGTATATTAAAGTTGTTTAGTGTCAACCATTATTTTTGACTAGTTGTATATGAAAAGGGCTATAATTGTTCAAAGTTTCAGTACTGTAGCCTAAATAGTAAGGGAGATTTTTAATTTTTTTTTTCAACGAATTTTACACATTTTCAAGTGTAAATTTACAACCACACCTTTCAGATATAATCATTCTATGACACTTTTCTGACACATTAACATATAATAAAGGATCTCTAGCAAAAGATTTTCCAAAACGTCTTTGGTTTCCCTAATACAAATAGTCTAAGTTCCCCCCCAAAATTATGCAAATATATCATGTTTATTGCTATTATAAAGTCAATAAAGAACTCAAGATAAAAAAACACTTGCAAACGATTTTAGACATAAAATTTATATATAATGTGTAAGTTTCATGTAAATTGCATAAAAAATGAAAAAGATGTTCATTTTCAAGTAACAAACTTTCAAGTAAAAAATAGTCTAAGGTGTTGCCCTCTGTGGCTGAAGTTGACATCAACCAATTTCCTCCGAAATTGGGACCCTTACAGATAGGCTTACGTGCAGTCAGGTGTATAAGTTTCATTCAAATCGCCCCATAAACAAGAGATAAAATTAAAAAAAAAAAAAGTAAAATTTGACTTTCTTTTAACAAAATTTTTTGTTAATAAAACTAATTATAATTTGTTTTTAATATATGCTGTTGTGATACCCGAGTCATAGACATGATTTCAGTTGACATTTTTGTTTGATAATCTTTTTTGACCATTTTTGAAGATTTTTGACACATAATTCAATATTTTTTTTCATCCTTCCTATTTATGCTACGATGCTGAGACTTGGACCAAATGAAACCCTTTTCATATACAACTTGTCAAGAGTTTGATTGAAATTGAACGAGTTTTCATTTTTTGCGTATTTTGTGAATAACGCCCCCTTAAGGATTTGCACCCAGTAAATCCTCCCCGGCCAGGATACGAACCCATGACAAAGCGCTCGCGGAACGCCAGGTGAGTGTCTTGCCACTACACCACGGAGACTGGTAAATGACTTGCCAATATGTACTTGGCAAGATTAATTTTTCCTGGGTCATGCTGTGGGTTCCTGCAAATTGCCCACAACTGTTGAAGCCCTTAATAATTTTTTATTTAGGGGTATATTGTGCCCAACCACTTGGGGTAGACGGTAGTGACTCGCGTCTTGCAGGTCGGCGTTCAATCTCCAACCGTCTAAAAGTGGTTGGGCACCATTCCTTACCCCCTCTCCCTGTCCCATCCCAAATCCTTATCCTGACCCCTTCTAAGTGTCATAATGGCTTTGTGCTTTCCCCTGATAATTCCCGCCCTCTACCAAAGGTCAAGAATCGTCGTACTAGAAAATGGAAGCGGCTTGCAAAATTGACATGCTGTCCTATTTCCTCTTTTGGGTCCTCTGGTAGGTAAGGATAAGGGAACCATGTACGACAGTTTCTTGAAGTTGGGATGCTCCACCACACATCTTGCTTCCTTTCCATTTATGTATAATCGGTTAGCCCTGTGTGTTACACGAGTCTAAAGTGAAATGTCTTAAGTCTTTTACTATTGTTTTTCATTGTCAGCATTTTGTAATGTTCAAATGATCCTGAACTTGATCATTGACATCTCTAAAAATATCTTGTAAATTATATCAATCTCCCTAATTTGTTTTTTTTTTACTTGTTTTTAGCACATGGCTTAGAGCCAAAGTCTATTATATAATAAAAATTTAGGGACAAGGGTAATTTCCTTACCATGGGTAAAGAAATTATCAACCTTCTCATTATTAGAGAAGGTTGATTGTGGCTGACATTGGTAAGCCATTGATATTGGTTCTGGGCTGTTTGACAAAGTGAAGAATGCTATTTGAATGTAAGTGGTACTGGTATATGCACTGACAAAAACATAAAAATCCTTAAAGTATGAAGTTCACACCTTAAACCGCACAAAACACATATACAGTATACGATTTAGCATAATTCAAATTTTGCAAACTTGCACAAACACTTTCCAATTTTTTGTGCATAATCTAGGCAAATGCTCCAACTTTGTCTAAATGATCACAATGTAACTTAAACAAGAAAATATAAAATTTTAAAATTGAATATTGAAAGTCAGATTTTTAAATCAGATTAAATATATAAACTATCACCAATTGTTCATTTGTTGTGCTCTCGGAATAGTGCACGATTTTCATTTTCATCCAATTAGATTATAGGTTTTCAGTATAGTTTACTATTAGAAAAATCGTCAATTTGGAATTAGAAATGTGGCAAATTTAAAAAAAAATTTAACTCCAAACGTATAGGGTTTATGAAACTCATTCTGAAGGGATTGTAGAACACAGCTGAGTGCTCAATGTCAAAATGGTGAGAATCAAACTGGAATTTTAGAAGCCACTCAAAGTTGAACCTCTAGTTTGAGAATTGGTTAGTTCTCAACAATGAATAGAGGTACAGTGGCATCTCGACTTATGATTGCCCCAGACTTACGATAATTTAGTTAAGATATAAATTTCATTGGAAAGTGCAACTTGACATACGATAGTGTTGTCGACTAACGATATTTGTTGATACACATTCGGGTCACAGAGCACATTGGTTCCCGGTCGCACGGGCTGACCTGCCTCAGTTTACTAGAGCCACCCACTTGGTGACGATCACGCTTATAAGAATTTTTTTTTTGTGAATTTTTGCTTTTTGAACATAAAACTGATTATTATATCATGCCATGGGTCCCAAGAAAGTCAGTGGTAAGGTTCAACATATGAAAACACATGAGGATGACCATAGAGGCAGTATAGAATATCCCTTCGTCAAAAATTAAAAAAATGTGCAGCATGAGAAGAACAGTAAACTTTTGCCGAAACAACTCGCCCAAATAGAGCTGCAGTAGGTCGTTGCCTTAATCTTTTCAATGAGTGATGCATCACTACGGACACATGTTAAAACGAAGGGGAAAAAGTCGCTAGACAAATTTTTAGCGAGAGAAACTAGCAGTGAACCACAACCAGGTCCAATTTTATTCTATTTTCACATAGATAGGGAAGGGTATGCACTCTCCAGGATGTAAAGGTTACAACAAAATCAGATAATAAAGAGAAACTAAAATCTTGGAAAGAAACAAAAAAACAAACAAAAAATTGGGACATTGATGAAAGTACGTAACATATACAGTATTACTATTGGGCAATGTATTTGATATATAACAAAATAGAGCATTATAGCATACTTGCCCATTATTGTGGTACAGGTATTATGTATTACTCAGCAATGCTATAAGGCACCTGCTGCATATCCACTTTGTGGACATTTATTACTATTATTCTTTGTGCTTTGGACAGGTGCTTGCATCTCTTTTTATTACTGCATTATCCCTTAGTTCCAGTTAATAGCTGGTCTTAATCAACAAAATGTTCTTTTAAAAAAATTTGTATAAAATAAATTGCTGAAAATATTTTGACGTTTCATGACACTGAAGCCAATAAGTTGGAGATTTGTTCAATTTTTTTTTTTTTACATCGAAGATATTTTTTGCTTCCAGGGTCTAAATATGCACAGTTTAAGGGTTAAGGTGTTTATCAGTCCAGTACATTCTTGACAATGTAGACCATGTAATGTATTCCTCTAAACAATGGAGAGTCCACTGGGATTCCCAAAGTAAATTCGGATTTCTCTAGGGAGAAACCCAGATTTGAAGGATGCAGTAAAATCCAGGATGTCGACTCATCATGTAAGGCAACCCATAAAATCATATCTTTTCCATATACAGTATTTTAACTATATTTGTAAATGTGTTAGAAATGTTTTACTAAGCTTGAATTATACAATAATTTGTAAGCATTTTGACATTGCTGTGGTGAGACCTACTTAGTTTACTTGTACAGCCCTTGTGTTTTCCCTATGCTTGTATGGTCTAACCTTGCTTCTCAAGCATTTATAGTTTGTGTTTTTTGTCATTATTTTGGTGTTGAAACTGTCAATTGGCATAAGTGGCAAGCTATGCTTGTCTTGGATTATTCTAATTTTTTACTTTGTAGTTTACAAAATTTAAATTATGCATAGTACTTTTTTGTGCAAATATGCAAAAAGTTGTTCAATCAATCTGCAGCGTAGACAATTTTATTCCTTTTGAGATCTCTCCAAAAAGGGGGGGGGGGGGGGGTTAGGAACAGACGTTTCTCCATTATATTGTATAACCATAAACCTTTCAGTTTGTCTGGAACTCTTGATACTACAGAAACATGGGAATGTGTACAGTCCCATGTGTTATACAGTGGTACCTCGGTTTAAGAGTTTAATCCGTTCCTGGAGACGGCTCACATTCCGAAAACTCGTAATCCGAAGCCAATTTCCCCATAAGAAATAATGGGAAATGAATTAATCTGTTCCTGACTACCCAAAAACCTCACTTCAAACTAAATTTTATACCTAATTCATCTAAATAAACCTACAAAACTGTTATTACTTACCCTTGCTGATAAATGCTGTAGGAGTATGGAAGATGGTGAGGAGGAGAGGTGTTACTGTTTGGAAGGGGAGTCCCCTTCTATTATAACATCAGGCAGTGAGGACCTTTCTGGGGTGCACTCCCTGGCACGTTTTGCCTGCATACCACTAGGTCCTGGTTGTGGCTCACTGCTTGATTTTCTCAACAAATCTGGCTATGGAAGCTTGTTTTTCCTTTTTTTGCAAGCTCTCTGTAGTAAGGCATCACATAGTCATTGAAAAGATTATGGCAACGGCCTACTACAGCTTTCTCTGGGTGAGTCTTTTCAATAAGTTTGCATCTCTTCCCACATCTGACACCACTTCTTAATTTCTGTAGAAGGGACATTCTGTACTGCCTCATCCTCCTCCACTGGAGAAACATCCTCAGCTGTGTCTTCTTGCTGTTCCTCTTGAAGGGCTTGGAGTTCTTCGTTGTGTTCTTCCACCAACTCCTCCACATCATCACCCATCCAATTCCAAGCTCATTTGCCGGCTGAGTAACAATTTCCTCAACAATGGGCGCATCATTTACAGGCTCAAACCCCTCAAAGTTTAGTTCTCACACATTCGGGCCACAATTTTCTCCAGCCAGAGATCAGGGTTCTTTGAGTCGCTTCTTGCCAGGCTTTGTCAAAGTTTTAAAGAACTACAAATGTTAAAATGGTCTTTCCAGAGCTCTGAGTGAGGTTTGTAGCTTCAGTCACTTCAAAACATTTCCGGAAAAGTGCCCTTTCATAGTTTCTTAAAATTCGCTATGATTTTCTGGTCCATAGGCTGAATTAGTGGTGTTAGGAGGAAGGAACTTTGAGAGAAATTTATTGTATATGCATAAATTCATCTTCCAAGCCTAGAGGATGAGCAGGAGCATTGTTGAGGAGAAGCAGGGCCTTGAGTGGCAAATGTTTCTCCTGCAGATATTTTCCTATGGCAGGGCACACCACTTCATTCACCCACTCAGAAAAAAAAAAAATCCTAGTCACCCTTTTATTACCCTTCCACATCACACATTTGGTGTTTCTGCACTTTATATCGTTTAAAAACCCTTGGATTTTCAGATACACTAGCAAGGGTTTAATTTTCAAATCGCCACTCGCATTTGAACACAGCACATATGTAAACCTATTTTTCATAGGTTTGTGTCCAGGCAAGGATTTTTCCTCCTTGGTAATGTATGTTCTTAGGCAATCTTTTCCAGAACAGTCCTGTCTCATCACAATTAAACACTTGTTGCAGTAGGTATCCCTCAGCCTCTGCAAACTTTAAATTCTTCAATAAATCTTTCAGCTGCTGGTTTGTCTGAGCTGGCTGCCTCCCCATGCCTTGCAACACTATGGATACTTTTTCTAAATTTTTCAAACCATTCCCTGCTTGCTTTAGTCTATCGTATCTGCACTCGTTCCAGGGGTTTTCTTTACAAGGTCTTCGTGGAATACCCTGGCTTTCTCACAAATGGCCTCTGAAACACTATCGCCCACTAATTCCTTGTTGTATATCCAAATTAATAACTTTTCCGCTTCAAGTATTTGTAGTCTTTGTTTTGTGATTGTTCTTGCGCCTTTTGCCACTTTAGCACTCGTAATGTCTTTTTTCTTGCTAAGTATAGTGCATATCGTTGACGTGATTTTGTTGTACTGCCTACAAAGTTCAACACGTGTACCATTTTCATGCTTCCGAATGATCTTGTTTTTTCTCTATTGTCATCCTCACATGCGTTTTCTTGCCTTGATCCTTACCACTGGCTTTCTTGGGACCCATAGTGAGATATATAATAACTTTTATGATGAAATGACCAAAAATCCAACAAAACCCTGAAAATCCTGGTGAAGAATTGACGCATGGGATAGTGACTGGGCGCGAGGCACTGGTAAACTGAGGGGGGTGAGGGGCGACGATCGCCGTACCACCACGCGCTAGGTCGGCCTGTACGCGTATCAACACCCCCGCCTTCCGAGGTTGTAACACGGGTTAGGGTTCTCTCTACTTATCTTCCTTCTTTGCCCTCTACCCGTATTCTTACTTTTTATTCTCTACCAAGGGACTCCAAAATATTTACCAAAGCCAACTCCACGCCACGTGGTCCTAAGACGATTGACCGACTTAGGATTCTACACCCAGTATGACGTGACCTAGGCTTTGAGCAAAACCCTAGAGTCGCCTCTACGCTGCCACCACCAGACCAGCAACACCGAGCAATGATCGAGGTCTGGATCGATCACGCTAATTAATCAACCTTGGGGCTTGATCCCCACTATAACCGATGACCGTGGAAACTTAAGAGTGTGAAATTAATTACACGGGAATGATTCGATGTTAGAATCGATGTTAGAATCGGCGCCCAATCCAACTCTGCCTCGTGTGGACCACGTGACCAGGACAAGTATACACATAAAACACATGGAAATAATAAAAATGCAATTTACTAACAAATTTAATTTATTAAAAGAAAACTAAAACAAAATCTAAATATGTTCACTCCGTCACTTTAACACTCCCTACTTGACCTGACTGGCAATGAGACTACCTCTATAAATAACCATAGCAACTATACCTTGGGCAACCAGCTAAAGATGTTGGGCTGGTCTTGGGGAGAGGTAAGATGGTTGGCCTCTCCCAGTTGCTCCTGTTTCCACACTGATCTATCCCTCGTCTGGTCTAGCCCAGACTAGAGCATTGTAACCTTCCGCCTCGCTTACCCCAGTTACTTAGCAAGGTTTAAGTTATAACAATTAACCTCTGTTTGTACTGAATTGATCCAGACTGGTTGAATTATTTTACTGAAATTAAATTACACAAGCATCTAACGGCAGAGCTGTTCCCGATCACAAAAATGGTTATTAAAACTTTGAGAAATAGTAGACCTGTCAACCCTGATGACCTATGACCGCCGGTCACTCTGCCTTACAAGTTAGATCTGATTCGTGACGTCACTGATGGTGACTTAAACTCAATAATTAGAATACTCTTGATATTGTACCCAGCACTATTATACAATACAATTTTAATACAAAATGAATAAAGGCTAATTTCTCTAAATTACTGAATACTATAGGATGATTCATTATACGCAGCTATGAACAAGGCGTCGGTTATTTCCACCGCGAATTCCCCTGGGGTCAGGTTCCCAGGTCACCATGCGGGCTCAGCTTCCCATTCTCTTTTGTCGATAAACCACTCTGGATAATTCTTACAACAGCCTAGTTTGTTACAACGTAACCCTTGCCTTCCGAGGCAAATTTTCCGAGGAAATCCTGCTCGTATTCCGAAAAACTTGTATACAAGAACTCGTATTCCGAGGTACCACTGTACTATACAAATAACTTTTACATTTGTTTTCAGGAAGTCAAGATGAGCAGTTTCTGGTCAGAAGGTGGATGTGTTCTGTTCTTCATGCGGCGGTTTGGATGAACTTTCTGCAGGGTGGCGGCTAAAGAGTTGTCTCTGTTGTCGCCACAACTTGCCCAGGCTAATGTCAGACTTATTGGCATTGGGCTGGAGGAAATTGGAGTAGAAGAGTTCATAGCCGGCAAGTTCTTTGTAGGGGGTAAGTAATGAGTTAGTTTTCTGCAGAATCTTTGTAAATTTCAAAGTTTGGTGGGCTTTAACCTTTAAGCTGCAATTGTCTATTGAGGATCCCTAGGGGACTGGGGTAATCATCAAAAGATGTTATTTTTCCTAGTTTTAAATTTGATGCAAATATGGATATAATTGGTCTATGGATGTGAAGGAGATTTCATGGTACAAAATGGTTATCTTCATGAATGTTACTAGGGGGGATGGAGTCATAAGACGGCCCATCCTTCTGTTTAGGTAGTACTTAGTAACGATGAGGACCATAGTGTATGTAGTATACCGACGTACAACAAAATTAGAATGTAAAAAACAGCACTATTGAGTTTGACAAACGAACTATTTTTTTTACTTGTTGCAAAGACAAACAAAAATAATCTAACCTAATCTTCCTAGGCCTAATACAGTATAGTACATGTGCTATACTAGACATAGGAATATTTTTTTGGCTTCATTTTGTATAAAATTCCTTAAGAGTTGATATATCACTACAGTATCTAATAGCTAAGTACATACGAATTTGTGACTTGACGATCATCACAATAGGTACTATCTAAACAGGAAGATAGGTTGCCATATGACGATTTAAACAATTTTCTGAATTTTAAATGATGCAAATATAGATCTAATGGCTCTGTGGATATAATGATACAAGAAAAGGTCTTACTGAAAATGGGGAAGGGGTGGGGGATTTGTGGATTTGCTTAGGATGTTGGGACAGTTCTGACTAGTGGAAAATTTTATCATAGGTTAAAATTTTAAAATTCCTTGGTGAAATCAGCCCATAAAGCATGGGGAAAATAAGTGTGGATGGTAATGCTCTAAATAACGCTCCAATCCCCTTTTAATGATTTTCATAAATGCAAGATTAGAAGAAAGAGGTGGGCTTTGGAAAAGCCATTGAGCATATTTAAAACTAAATTGTATTGATTTTAATTTGAGATTCCCAGGTTTTCATTCACAAATGAGCCCTTTTCTTTTGAAAATGAGGTTTTGAGGCTATGGCATGGAAAATATGCTAAATGTGGTTAAATCTCTACTTGCAGGTTCTCTTGGTAGATGTCCTTCGTATGACAAGTTGAAATTAATGTTTTGCTCGGTGTTATCAGCCCATAGGGTGTGGGAAATATTAGGATATAATTGGTAACTCTTAACCACTGCACAGCACATCTGGTTTCAGCAAAAAACTTTAGTGCAATTGTCAAGGACATAACTTTACGTGAACATATAAAAAAAATTAATATCAATGTTTCTAAACTCGACTATTTCCATTTTAAAACGGTAATGAAAACATTAAAATAGAGCCTAATTAAAAAAAAACACAACTGTGCCTAAAGGCTTTGTGCAGTGGTTAATATGGCTGCACTCATAATTGTAATTAATTTTGTAGATGAAAGCAACATTAGATGAAAGAAATGGTTGAAGCAATGCATTAACAAATTGCAGACCCATGTCTGCAATTTTGACCCATGGGTTAAGTCTACCACAATTCATATAATATACAACTTTTCTTCCCATAGTCTAGCTTGGGCCAGTATATTTGATCTGTTTTAGTAAGGGTAAGTCTTGATCTTTGGTAGACATTGTGGCAACCTTTTTATGGAAGAGTCCTAAAATATCAACCAGTCTCCCCAGACTGGTTCTCAGATACCTGCCACTTTGAAGATTTCATCATCTTGGGTTAGCTGGTCGACTAGTTTGTTATTCCAGCAATTGTTCTTGCCTTTTAGCCCAGTACAGTATTGTGCTCTGGCACAATACTGGCAGTGCTGGGTTACTTTGACTTTCTTCCCAGCAGGTTGTCATCTCTGCTTAAGTTAATGAAACAACTGCTGGTTGAGGCTGGTGTTGGTACCAGTGTGGCTTCATTTTTATCATTGTGGCAGACCTCTGGTTTCTTGCCTCGAGCTCACAAGTCAAGCCTGGCCTTGGGCCGGGCTTGGGGAGTAGAACCAATTCCAGAACCCCATCAACCAGGTGTCAACCAGCTTTTCTATAATGGTTCCGGTGTTGGCTAGGACTCTTCTCTTCATCCTTCACCGTGTCAGTTGAGGTGCTGGCCTCCCTAGTTACTTTTTTTTAGTGTCTACACTACACTGAAACAGCTCTTTGGACGGGTTTTGAAATGTTAAGGGTAGTGGTGTGTGGTATGTGGTGTTGGTTATGTGATGAGTTTGGAGGGTATGTTGAAGGTATGGGTGTCATTTTGATTCCCCCCAGTTACTATATGGGTCCCGGTAGTAGTCAGGCTTATTCTCGACGCACAATCCAGAATTCCGGGGTTCGAATCCTGGGTGGGACAGAACATGCATCCTTTCACCTAATGCACCTGTTCACCTAGTTGAGTAGTTACTCAGGATTTAGTTGGCTTGTTGTGGAGCTGCATCCTGGGCAGGGTCAGTAATTTAGCATTGGGAGAAAGGGGGGGGGGGGGCTCGGAAAAAGCCAAACGTGTGTGAATACACACTGCCTTTGTCCCCTGACAGTGAATTATTAAATTATTTCCTAGACTGTACATATATAATTTACAGGATACTTGCTGAACTGTTCTCCAGGCAAGTGCCTCCTTGCCCAAATAAGTGGGGAATTACTGCTATAGTGCAGAGGTAGTTGATTTTCATTTTATTTCAAATTATCAGTGCTTTTAAATTTATTTACAGAATTGTACATTGACTCGGATAAGAAAAGTTTTAAAGATCTCAACTACAAGAAGCTTAGTGTTCTTGGCTTAATCCCAGCACTTCTGGCAAGAGTGGCAAGAGATGCAATAAGAAAGGTACAGTATTTAAAGCTTATTCTGTTTATTTTATTGTCCTATTTTCTGCCTTTTGAATGGTGTTAATTAATTTCTGGAGGAGAAACAGAGTAGCGTAGTGTACAAGCATTTTATTGACGCCTTTACCTCCGCTCTTTATCTAATCTTGTTCATGACAGATAAGGATTAAATTACTCAGTTCTTTGGTAAGATAGGAAACTGGTCATCACTTTTGGTTCACATTAAGTAGACTTTGATGTTCTAAGCAATTCTATGGTAATACCAAATTGCAGCATGGGCAAGCTTGTACAAGATATGTTAAGAACTAACGTAATTGGACTGAACTGCTGATATAAACACTTGCAGAAATGTGGAGCAGTATAAAAAAATACATGCTCCAATAAAATATCCCTTGAAAGATGAAAGGGAATAATAGAAAAATAACCAGCTTTGGATGTCAAAATGGATCTGCTAGCATAAAGGGTGTAAAGAGGAACACTCGCAGCAAATTGACAGGCAACTCTGTGGACCAAGCAAATTATGCAGGGTTTCCCCTCCTGTGGGATATCTGGGGCTTGACTCAATTATTCAACTATTTAATTATTTAATTTAATAACGAAGGACCACCCACTTTTGAGAAAAGAAGGAAACTTATAGAAAGTGATCATTAGAAAACACACTGAAGAACCAGTGTCTATGGATAAGTATTAGAAAGAATAATCACTTAAATAAATAATGGACTGTATGATTAATTAACTAAAGTCAGAGCCTCAAACACCTACATTGGGAGGGTATTGCTAGAACTTCATATATGTCTAGGAACTAGTGTGGTTCATTGCCAGTTCATTGTTGAGTAAATATTATGATCAAAAATGCTATAGTCAATATGTAAACTCAAATGGTGAATATTAATGATTATTAAATTAAGGAGCAATCATCTAAGTAAACACACAAATTTCCAATAATAAGATATAGTAAGAATATTCAATATGATAATCTTGCAAATTTGTTTAAAAATAAAAATGGGAGAATTAAATGAATACAAAAAGTCTTAGCTTTAAGACGATTTCTACGACATCGTTCGTGATTCGTCCTCGTGATCTCAGGATCTCCACATAGAAGAAATTAGAGGTGAATAACACGAATGCTGTTAAAGACTCGTTGACTCCTCACATACGAGCTGTAATTTAAAGGATATTAAGTAGCATTGAACTAGGCTACTTTAATCTCAATAATCATGAAAATAGAAAATAAACATTAATGCGGTACTAACGTTGGATTTGGGGTCGTCTCACTATATAACGACAGACTACTCACGAAATATACAATTTTAAATGATGCATCAAGAAACTATACTTAACATGAGCGCAGCAACTGCTGAAGTCTGCCGATATCGCGTCTGCCAGTCCCAAACTTTCACGGCGTGGTACACGTGTTTGTGGGTTTTGGCTTAATTCTCGACGCGTTATTGATTGGCCGAGCACTATGGAGCACGTGGAAGAATAATTATTCGGTATTAGTTGGGTATCAGGATAATTCTTGCTGACAACTCTCCAACGCCACGTGTCTCGCCACTCTTGACGCCAAGACCTTCCGCTGTCTAAGCACGCTCTCTGCACAATGGCGTCTCCGCCTTCCCCAACCCGCGTCTCGCATTCACCACAGAAATTATTAATCACGAATACTACTATTTCGCGCAATTGTGGTTGAAATACTTTAATAAGGACTGGGTTGTGATTCTAGGGATTTAAATATTATCGCTTTCTCGTCTCATGGTGGTAAACGGGAAATGGAGAAGATCTTAGTTTTCTCCATGGCATTCACGCGTGACAGAAAAACTATTACTTGATAACAATTGTAACTAAAAACTCTCGATTTAGAAGTATTGGGAGTTATGTTATCCGTAAATAATTACCACACGGAATACTGATGTTTTTAGAGAACCACATTCAATTCTCTAACACATTGCTAATAAATGTGTTTAACTAGACATTATCTGACGCAATGTTGGTGCTCTATTTAGTAAGAATTCTAGCATTAATACGCAGATACAATGGTTAGTTTAAGTTGACACTACGGTTAGTAAATTTAGTGACTACTGTAGTTAGTATATAATAATAATGATTTATAATACAATAGTAGTGTATTAGTGTTGGAAATTTCCAACACCTCCGTGGTGCCTCCTTGCTGTGGTGAGGGGCTCACGTACACCTCCCTGGGACCGGTGTGGGTTGCCTGTGCCCCCTCTCCTGCTCCCTCTTTGGGTGGTGTACATGCTGAAGGGCACCATGTAGGGGCCTTGTGAGCCATCGGACCACCCGCTGGAGGGGTCGCCTGTGAGAGGCCGCCCTGAGTGGATGGTTGGGAGTCCAGGCTGGGGCGATAGGATGACTGGGGTCTTAGCACCAGTGTGGGAGAATGAACGAAGTAGGACTCCCCTGCTGAAAAGGGGGAGCACCGCTGGGGATGACACACCGTTCCTGCACTGGCCCGCGCTCAGCCTCCCTGGCTGCCCTGGTAGGTGGTATCCCTAGGTTCCACGTCCCATCCCTTATATATTGGTTTGCTGTATGGATGACGACTTGACTTCGCTTACCCAGGCTCGTGGGGTGGGCGACCAGGCCCCTCCCCTGAGTCGGACCGTCCTGGAAGACCGGGATCTGTAGCCCTCGCTACAGGACCTGGTTTAGGCCCAGACCGGACTCTTCCTCCCTGCTCCTCTCCCTCCCTCTATGGTTGGGTCGAACCCCAAGCCTGCTGTGGTGACCATCTCGTCCCCCTTGCATGGCTCCATCTCTTGTGACTACTGCACCTTTTGATCCGTCTCAGGGTTCTCATCGCCGTCCCTGCCACGGCTGCTCTCGTATGCTCCCTTCCCATCCTAATTCGTTCCATGCTTTGTTTGGTCCTGCTACGTGGACTGAGTACTTTGACCTCCAACCTTTGGATTCAACTCCTGACGATTTTTCCCCTCCATAGGCATCTTGTCGAATCTGTGGATGCCTCCGCCACCTTCAACCCCCACTCGTCTTGGTACCCGTGTCGTTGCTGCTCCTTCTCAGGATGCGGCCACGCGCTTGGCCGTCTTATCCTGCCTTGGCGAGACCCCTGTTTGGGTCTCGAAGAACGCTTGGTTGAATGCCAGTTTTGGCACTGTTCTCCTCCCGCACCATGTTGCGACTGGTGTTGGGGATCTCAAGGACTGCTACGAGGATATCAAGCATATCCTCGAGGCCCAGGGTCATTCTGTTCTCCAGGTGGATAGATGCATTTACTCGTCCCCCTTGTGGTCATCGACGTCTGCCCCTTCGGGTTGTGAAGGTTACCTTTGATGGTAGGACCCTTCTGCCCTCTGTCATTCTTGCTGGTGACAGATGCTCCGTTCAGGAGTATATTCCCTCTCCTCGGCTCTGCAGCAAGTGCTGGAGGTTTGGGCATGGTGCCCTCAAATGCTCTAGTCCTGTCTGTCCCCTGTGTGGAAGCGAGGGTCACTCTAAGTTGGAGTACACTTCTCCCCAGGCCCGCTGCCTCAATTCCGGTGAGGCCCACCCTACCTTCTCCTGTAAGTGTATTCGTTACAAACTTGAGGCGGCTGTCCTCAACTTGAAGCACCGGGACCGTTTGTCTTTTCCTGAGGCTCGGCGCCAAGTTCGTCTCCCCTCTTTTGCTGGTGTCCTATGCTCGCGTGGTGCGCTCTTCCTCTCCTTGTCCTTCCCGCCTTCCTCAGTCTCGCAACCATTTCCAAGCCTTAGACCCGGACACGCCCACCACCACCTCCCGTTTCCCTCCATTCTGTCCCGAAGGGTCCCCCTCCTGGTTCTCTGAAGAAGGCTCCCCTTCTTTCTACCCAATCTGTCACGTCTCCTGTGTCTTCTTTTTCCTCTACCTCTGGTCCTCCTTCCCGTCCTTCTCCTCCGTCTCGGCTCTCTACGCCGCCTGACTGTGCGGGTCGATGTCCATCGCTCTCCTGATGGTTGTGTTGTTCGCTCTCGCTCTTCTTCTATTGAGAGACTGGAGTATGTTGCCCAGTACATTGCTGCTGGGATGCCTGTATCTTTGAGTCAGAAGCGGAAACCTGGCTCCTCTCCTTCCTCCTCCCCGGTCGGTAAGAAGGCTTCGCTTTCTTCTTCACCCCGTCTGATTCTATTGTTCCTTCCCCTCCCGCTTCGGTGGTGAGGCCCCCTGTTCCTACTGTGGGGGTTTCTTTAGCCCCCGGTTCCATCTCGGTTACTGCCCTTGCTGAGGTGCGCTCCCCTCTTTCTGCCCCTCCTCCCCTTCCTTCTCCTCTAGACCCTGCTCGTCCACCTCTGGTTTGTCCTCCCGCTTCTTTCCCTCCTTTACTCAGTTTACCCATGCCCCCTGACCCTGTGCTTTTTTAGCGTGCTGTGTTCCTTCTTCACCTTTGTTTCTTTTTTGCTCTGTTGCTCTCCTCTCTCTTTGCTGATGTCTTTTCTTCAATGGAACATCCGTGGATTTTATGCCAATTTCCTTGACCTCCAACTTCTCATTTCACAGTTTTCACTCCTTTGTAATTGTCTCCAGGAGCCAATGCTTGGTGCTCGTCCTGGTCGCTTCCGTGGCTATTCTTTTCTCTCCCCCCCCCCCCTCCATAATTCTTCTGCTCTCTTGATTCGCTCTGATGTTCCCTTTGTCCCCTTACTTTTTTCCTCTTCACTATTCTGCCGCTCGTGTCTGTGCGTAGATGGTACACGGTTTGTTTCAATTATCTCCCCCCCCCCCCCCCACTGTCCCACTTTCTCTTCCCGATCTTAAAACCCCCTAGACCCCTTGCCGGAGCCTGTGCTCCTGCTGAGCGATTTCAATTGTTGTCATGCCCTTTGGGGTGATGTGCTGACAAACACCAGGGGTTGCCTCCTTGAACCTTTCATCCTCTGTTCTTCCCTGTTCCTTCATTCTGGTGAGCCCACTCATTTGGACTCTTGGACTCTATCTTTCTCTGTGCTTGTCATCCCTTTCCTTAGATTTCGGGTGGTGGGTCCTTGATGACCTCCATGGCAGTGACCATTTTCCTATCCTTGTTACTTTTTTTTCTTTTCACTCTCCCCCTCTCCTTCCCTAGATGGCGGTTTGCCGAGGCTGACTGGCGCCTCTTTACTCTCCGTGCTACTACAGTATTTCCGACCTCTCCGTTCTGCCTCTCCCTCGCGCCCTCCTTTTTCACGAGTCTGACGCTGCCCTCCATTCTATTCCTCGCTCTTCCTCTCGGGGAACGCGGAAGTGCGTTCCCTGGTGGAATGTGGACTGTGCTCGGACTGTCCGCTGTAAGTGTGCAGCCTGGAAGAGACATCGCCGTCGGCAGACGGTTGAGTCTTTTTTGTTTAATAATGCGAGTGCGGTGGCCCGTAGGACCATCCATGCGGCTAAACGTGCTTGCTGGGCGTCTGTCTCCACCGTTACGTCCGAAACTCCTCTCCCACTGGTGTGGAAGCGTATTCCGCAAGATTGCGGGTAACTTCGTTCCCGATGTCTCGCAGGTCCTTTGCCTCCATGGTGCTCTTGTGGCTGACCCGTTGCAGGTCGCGACTGAACTGGGTTCCCATTTTTCCTGTTCTGGTTCTCGTCTTCCCCAATTCTTCCTTCTTCGTAAGCCTATTCTTGAATCTCGTCCTTTAAATTTCTGTACTTATCTTCACCTTCCCTATAATGATCCCCTCTCTCTGAGCTTGTCTGCCCTAGCCCTTTGCGGTTCTACGGCAGCGGGCTCCGATGGCATTCATTATGAAATGCTTCGCCATCTCCCTCCGTGCACGTCTCGGTATTTACCGAGTCTGTACAATCGGGTCTGGGAGTCATCAGTCCCTGAAGACTGGCTCGATGCTGTTGTCCTCCCTGTTCGGAAACCAGGGTCTCTCAGGTCATCCCCCTAGGACTTCCGCCCTATTGCCCTCACGAGTTGTCTTAAAGCTCTTTGAGCGTATGGTTAACGTTCGTTTGATGTGGTTCTTGGAACACTTTCACCACCTCCCCTTCTCAATTTGGTTTTCGCAAGTGCCGCAGCACAACGGATGTCCTGGTGAACTTGGTCTATATTCGTACTGCTTTTGCTGTGAAGACCTCCGTTGTTGCCGTCCTTTTTGACCTGGAAAAGGCTTACGACACTACCAGGCGGTATCATATTCTGTCTCAACTTCATTCTTTTGGCCTTTGTGGGAACCTCCCTCTTCCTGCAGAGCTTCCTCTCTCGTCGTTTCTTTCGTGTGCGGCTTGGTACCACTCTCTGCCCCTTTTCGGCAGTATGAGGGTGTACCCCAGGGTAGTGGTCTGAGCACTTTTTTTTTTTCTGGTTGCCCTCAATGGTCTTTTCCTCTTTCTTCAGGTGTCTTCTCTGCTCTGTCGATGATCTTACCCTTTGCTGTCAGGGTGATGATTCGCCTCTCCTTCAACGGCGGCTTTGTAACAAACTAGGCTGTTGTAAGAATTATTCCAGAAGGTTCCAGAAGTTCGAGTAGGGACCTGACCTCTCAACAACGCCCAGTCCCCTGGGAATTAGCAGGTCTGAGTCACAAATGGCGGGTATCTTTGTTCATAGCTGCGTATAATGAATCATCCTATAGTATTCAGTAATTTAGAGAAAATTAGCCTTTATTCATTTTGCATTAAAATTGTATTGTATAATAGTACTGGATACAATATCAAGAGTATTCTAATTATTGAGTTTAAGTCACCATCAGTGACGTCACGAATCAGATCTAACTTTTAAGGCGGAGTGACCGGCGGTCATAGGTCAGCAGGGTTGACATGTCTAGTATTTCTCAAAGTTCAATTAACCATTTTGGGGATCGGGAACAGCTCTGCCGTTAGATGTTTGTAATTCAATTCAGTAAAATAATTCAACCAGTCTGGATCAATTAAGTACAACAGAGGTTAATTGTTATAACTTAAACCTGGCTAGTAACTTGGTAAAACGTTGACTAGGCGGAAGGATACAAGGTTCTAGTCTGGGCTAGGCCAGACGAGGACAAGTCAGTGTGATCTGCCGAGCAGCTGGGAGAGGTCAAAACATCTTACCTCTCCCCAAGACCAGCCCAACACCGAGAGCTGGGAAACATAGAGGTATAGTTGCTATGGTTATGTATAGAAATAGTCTTCTCATTTGCCATTCAGGTCAAGTAGGGAGTGTTAAAGTGATAGGGAGTGAACACATTTAGATTTTGTTTTAGTTTTCTCTTAATAAATTAAATTTGTTATTAATTTGCATTTTATTGTTTCCATTTGGTTATGTGTAAACTTGTCCTGGTCACGTGGTCCACACGAGGCAGAGTTGCATTGGGCGCCGATTCTAACATCGGATCGGAATTCATCATCCCCATCTAATTAACTCCACACTCAAGTTTCCGAGGTTATAAACTACTAGTGGGGCTCAAGCCCCAAGGTTGATTAATTAGCGTGATCGATCCAGACCTCGATCATTGCTCTGTAGAGCTGGTCTGGTGGTGGCAGCATAGAGGCGACTCTAGGGTTTTGCTCAGAGCTTAGGTCACGTCATACTGGGTGTAGAATCCTAAGTCGGTCAATCGTCTTAGGACCACGTGGCGTGGAGTTGGCTTTGGTAAAAGTTTTGGAGTCCCTTGGTAGAGAATAATAAGTAAGAATACGGGTAGAGGGAGTAGAAGGAAGTAAAGAGAGAGAAACCCTAACCCGTGTTACAATGGTGCACAGCGGTGGTTTCAACAATTTTGTTTGAAATTGTTGAAAGGCTCACGCGTCTAGCCGTTCGAACACGTGCGCGGATGCTAAGGAGACAGCCGCGGGCCAGGATTAGCAGTGCGCCCCACAAGTGCGTTTGAGTGGGGATTGGCGAATCTTGGGTCATGCGGGCTGATATGATTAAGGTTTAGTTAGTAAGATTAGGCTGTTAAAATTAGATTTATTGAAAAGGAGACCGCTCCGAGTTGATTGGACTGGGTACCATACTCGACCCATTGCAATTAATTCAGAGGTGTTGGGAGCCGCCATACTCTCAACAGCAGTTCCTTGAGGGCTGTCGGGGGCGGATATATCTGTGGGACGCCAGTAGATAGTCCGAGGGCGTTATTAGACGACCCAAAACGCTAGGAAAAACGTAATCCGTGAAGGGCGTTGCGGCCTCCGAGGGACGGACTAGTAACCTACCTAGCAGCGATTCAACAACTAAGTGATCGCACACTTAGTGGAGGTTGAGTCGTCCCTAGTCATAATTGTTGCTGAAAGCTGCGTGTCGCTCTGTTGGAACCTAGATGGTGTGGCCTCTAGGCTAGGTGTGGTACGGCGAGCCGGTAGGGACAATTATATGATTAAGTCGAGTGCATTTTTGAATTAAGTATACTTCAATTTATAAAGTAATTTTCCAATTATTTTCGTTGTTCTAGAGATTAATTTTTTTTCCCTTACATTCAATCCCCGGTTAAAAATTTTTCCCAAGTGTTTAGCGTTTTCTTGCATATTAGGCTAAGTGCGTACGTTAAGCTTGGCTATTCCCTGTTGTATTAGTCTAAGTCAGAGGTGGTGTTGCTAGAGTGTTGTTAATCCTCTGGACTTAGGGCTATATGTCGGTCACGATAGGTAAGTGAAGGAGTTTAAGGGATAGTAAGTTGCGTGTAAATGCTTAATAGAGTCCGTGGTATATTTCTAAGTATTTTGGGATAAGTTTTCGGCTAAGTCGATGTCGGAAAGTCGTTAACTGTAATTAATTTGTATTCGTGGGTCACGTGTATGATCTGGGTGTCATTAGGATTCCCCAGTCGATGCGTATGATATTTTCTAGTTTTTACCAGTAAGACGGTAAAATTGTGTTTGTAGACTTAGAATTCTGTTTTCAGTAGAAACGTAGGTGGAAAATTTTCTAAGTCCAGCTTGGGCTAGAATCTGACTTTTTGGCGGAAATTGATTTTCATGTTTCGTGTATATTCTGGGGCCAGTATTACTCTCTAGTGCGCGCAAGGGACGTAATTCTGTCCGTAAGCATTAAACAGTGATAATTACATTTTTTGCCGAATTTAGTTATTTTTCGAGAAAATCGTGTTGTAATTTTGTCAGTCCATTTGAGGTGAGAATCTCGGATTTTGACGAAAATTCGAATTAGTGAGTGTTGAAACCGCCCGAAGTGTCAGTATTGTTCTGTATACAAAGTCAGTAGTAAATAATAACGTATTTATATCTGGGAACGAGAAACCCAAATTTTTGTGAATTAAAGGAGTTTTGTGATATTTGGGGTGATAGAAATTTTTTTTCCCTCGGAGTCAGAAAAATTGGCAGAGTCCAGCAATTGAGTAAAAACGCATTTTTTTATAAAAATTCAATTTTTAGTAAGCATTTATAGGTCCTGGGTGTCTATATTAATCGCTAGAGCGGTTTATTAACGTAAAACTAGTTATTTTCCTTCAGAACAAAATTTTGATTTTTCAGCGTTTAAGCGAAAAAGCGCGGGACTTAGTTTTTTTTCAGCGCGGCTGGTCCCGCTCCATCAGTCATCAGTGGCCACGCTGCTCACTTCAAGTGCGTTTAGTATTCAGGTACAGTAAATATTCTTTATTAATCCATCACGAGTGCTGCGCGTTAGTTGCGTTATCATTTAAATTGTTTTATATAAATTAGATTCATTAATTTTTTTAACGTAAAGGACTTAAGTTTCAGCAATAGAACTGCGGGATATTTCACGGTCAGACACGAGTGCGGGGCAGACACTCATTCATTGGATTCACTTCAGCGATTCTCTCGATAAATCGTTGTATTTCCTATTTTGGGAATCTAGTAGTTTTCTCTTAGAATAGAGTTGATTTTTTTTTTTGTGTAAGATCACGGTTGTAGTGAGTCCGGGTCGAGGGTGTACTAAAGGGTAGTTTAGAAGAGACGTGGCACACCAGGAATCACAGAAAATGTTTAACCCAGATAATGACCAGTCATTAGGGACCAGTGGGAATGGGAGTGTAGAGGATAGAACCTCTTCCGACACCACTGGGGATCGCTCAGGTAGCTCAACTGGCACCACAGGTGGGGTCAGTGGGACTGAAGCGACGAGTTCACGGGTTCTGCATGGGACTGGGCAGTCGAGGGTATCTTTCCATCCCACCGCTGCCATCATTGTAACACGGGTTAGGGTTTCTCTCTCTTTACTTCCTTCTACTCCCTCTACCCGTATTCTTACTTATTATTCTCTACCAAGGGACTCCAAAACTTTTACCAAAGCCAACTCCACGCCACGTGGTCCTAAGACGATTGACCGACTTAGGATTCTACACCCAGTATGACGTGACCTAAGCTCTGAGCAAAACCCTAGAGTCGCCTCTATGCTGCCACCACCAGACCAGCTCTACAGAGCAATGATCGAGGTCTGGATCGATCACGCTAATTAATCAACCTTGGGGCTTGAGCCCCACTAGTAGTTTATAACCTCGGAAACTTGTGTGGAGTTAATTAGATGGGGATGATGAATTCCGATCCGATGTTAGAATCGGCGCCCAATGCAACTCTGCCTCGTGTGGACCACGTGACCAGGACAAGTTTACACATAACCAAATGGAAACAATAAAATGCAAATTAATAACAAATTTAATTTATTAAGAGAAAACTAAAACAAAATCTAAATGTGTTCACTCCCTATCACTTTAACACTCCCTACTTGACCTGAATGGCAAATGAGAAGACTATTTCTATACATAACCATAGCAACTATACCTCTATGTTTCCCAGCTCTCGGTGTTGGGCTGGTCTTGGGGAGAGGTAAGATGTTTTGACCTCTCCCAGCTGCTCGGCAGATCACACTGACTTGTCCTCGTCTGGCCTAGCCCAGACTAGAACCTTGTATCCTTCCGCCTAGTCAACGTTTTACCAAGTTACTAGCCAGGTTTAAGTTATAACAATTAACCTCTGTTGTACTTAATTGATCCAGACTGGTTGAATTATTTTACTGAATTGAATTACAAACATCTAACGGCAGAGCTGTTCCCGATCCCCAAAATGGTTAATTGAACTTTGAGAAATACTAGACATGTCAACCCTGCTGGCCTATGACCGCCGGTCACTCCGCCTTAAAAGTTAGATCTGATTCGTGACGTCACTGATGGTGACTTAAACTCAATAATTAGAATACTCTTGATATTGTATCCAGTACTATTATACAATACAATTTTAATGCAAAATGAATAAAGGCTAATTTTCTCTAAATTACTGAATACTATAGGATGATTCATTATACGCAGCTATGAACAAAGATACCCGCCATTTGTGACTCAGACCTGCTAATTCCCAGGGGACTGGGCGTTGTTGAGAGGTCAGGTCCCTACTCGAACTTCTGGAACCTTCTGGAATAATTCTTACAACAGCCTAGTTTGTTACAGCTTCAACTTGCGATTGATGCCGTGTCGTCTTGGGCCACTGATCATGGCTTCAAGTTCGGTGTCTAAGACTTGTGCTATGACTTTTACTCAGAAGGAGTAAAAGTCCCTTTGTCGCCTTATGGTCATCCCATTGTGTACAGGGACTCCACAAAGCTTTTGGGGTTGGTCTTTGACACTCGTTTGTCTTGGTCAGCCCATATCTCTTGCCTCCGAGTTGAATGCTCTAAGGCCCTTAACCTCCTTAAGGTTTTGTCCTGTACTTCTTGGGGAGCGGATAGGCGCACGCTCCTCTATTTGCACTCCTCTTTTCCTGTCTAAACTAGATTATGGTTGCCCTGCATACTCTTCTGCTTCTCCTACTCTTCGCCGTCTTGATGCTTTGCACCATACTGGGTTGCGTCTCGTCTCTGGTGCCTTTCGTTCGACTCCCGCCCTCAGTTTGTATGTTGACACTGGCTTTCTCTCTTCAGGACCGCCGTGATCGCTACTGTCTTCGCTATTTTGCGCGGTCCTTACAACATCCTTCCTCTCGCCTGTGTTGTACTTTGACTTTTCCTCCTCCTTTAGCTCCTGTTCCTCTGTCTCCCTCTTTCTGTCCGGTTATCTCGCTTACAGGATTCTTTTTCTGTTCATATTTAAAATGTTTCTCCTCATATTGTTCCTTCCTTGCCTCCGTGGAGTCTCCCCCTTCCCAAGTTTTGTACGTCCTTGACTTGTATTACTAAAGCCTTTAACCCTTCTGCAATTTTGAAAAGCCTCTTCCTTGAGCACTTTTCTTCGCACTCCCACTCTATTTCCATTTTCACCGATGGGTCTGTCTGCGGACGGTGTGGGCTACTCTGTTGTTTTTCTTGACTGTACCTGTGTCTCGCCTCCCTTCGGAGGCTAGCGTCTTTACAGTTGAACTTTATGCTATTCTCTCTGCTCACCGTCATTCCTCCTTTGTGGTTGTAGTTGACTCTCGTAGTGCCCTCATGGCTCTAGGGGTCCTTTAATCCTGTCCATCCGGTGGTCATTGAGATTCAACATTGGCTGTTTCTTATTTCTAGTAAATTTAAATCGGTAGTTTTGCTGGGTTCCCAGCCATATTGGTGTTTTTCAATGAGCGTGCGGATGCTGCCGCTAAGGAAGCTATCCGTTCTTGTCCCATCTCCCGTAAAGGTATTCCTTATTCCGACTTTTATCCTGTTATTCATTCCTCCATCCTTGCCCGTTGGCAGGATTGTTGGTCCGCTGTGGTTAGTAACAAGCTGCGTACTCTCAAGCGTAGTGTCCCCCCCGTGGCCTTCCTCCTACCACCGTAACCGGCGGTGGGAAACTGCTTTGGCATGGCTGCGGGTTGGCCATACTCGCTTAACCCACGGTCACTTAATGGAGCGCCGCCCTGCTCCTTATTGTCCAAATTGCGTTGTTCCTCTTACAGTTGTGCATTTCCTTGTTGAATGTCCTGCCCTCCAGGACGAGCGTGTCTTGCTTTCCGACCGTCCCTCGCGGTCACTTGTCCCTCGATAGAATTCTAGGTGAATCGGATACTTTTGATATCGTTCGCCTTGTGCGTTTTTGTTCTCGTATTGGCATTCCTGGTGATATTTAGTGCCCTCTGATTATTTCGCACTTTGATGGTGCTACATAGCCTTCCCGGTTTGGTGCTTTCTTTTGATAATTACCTTACCTTATGCAGGGTTTCCCAATTCCCAAGAGAATGCAAGGAAAATATTTAATAACTGGAAATGAAGATTATAGTTGGCTTTAATGTGGAAGCAAGTCGGTTATTAGATACTAGACAACGTATGGAATAATGACTAAGTATATTCCCTACAGTAAAAAGACTAGTTTTCTTTTATGTTTAGTTCAGTATTTGTAATTAGAAATATCTTGTCTTAATATTAAAGTATCTTAAAGGTAAATGTAGTACTGGACTATTAACAAATGCCAAAAACATTTTCCCTATTGGCCAGTAGAAGAGAGCAAGGTAGTACAGTATTGCACCAATATTAACTTGGCATCATAAACAGCGCTACTCTGCCAGTGCATGGAAAAAAATGTATATACAGGCTTACCTTGTTTAATGCTGGGGTTAGGCTTCTGGAAACTGACTTTACCTGAAATAAGTAAAACCAAAAACGTAGTAGGCCTACTGTGGAAAGTAAGTATTAAGTTCAGAGGGTACTGGGAATGACCAGTCATGTTTTGCTCCTAGCAATTTTAGATTATTTTCTAATGATTTTCTTTCTTTGCCCTTTCATTAGGATTACTATCTATTGTAATATAAAATTTACCCATCTTGCCTTCTTTTCCAAGGATTTTTTTGTTATACTATTATCTAGCTTCAAACTTGTGCCTTGTTTCAGTGATCATCTGGCAAGGCAGATTTTTACAGCCACTAAATTCACATAATTTGTCAACATAACAATATGCTTGTATTATATTGTACAGTATGTTATATTATTATGTACCGTACTGTATTTTGGTCTATTGTATTTTTAAGTAAATAAAGTTGTTTAACAATTAAGTTAATCCTCGTATACTGTTCATTTTCTGCAAGTTCCATAGGTTCCCCATCTTTCTTTCTATTCTACATTGGGAAACTTAACAGTACTCTTTGCCAGATGATTGTTTTCTAATGACATAAAAATTAAATGCTAATTGAGGCAATGTTAAATGAGGTTTACATGTACTGTATTTGAAAAAAAAAATCAAGGATCTTAAGACAGTATGTATGAATGTAAAAATTAGTAATATAAATGCAAATGTCACTGTTTAGTTTCAACACATTGATATACTTTTCATAATTTCATTACACAATTTGTCACCAGTAGGTGAAGAATTGGTGTAAGTCGTCTTTATCCTGTTCCCCTCTATACAAAAAGAATGAAGTATAATGTTAATAGATCATTAGTTGTATGTTTTAGTAGGTAATAGGCATGGACCAATAGTTAATGACTTGACCATGTCCTCCTCCCCTGTGTCTTGTGCAGTGTTGCTGTCACTGTCACTCACTCCTGCTTACTGTTCCTTTCTGTACACATGCTTCAGGGCTGGATTAACCCTTCAACTGCTCAGGGGTCCTGAGGACATTTACACCCCTGTGCACAAAAAAAAAAAAAAAAAAAAATCAAATTTTTGTTTGTCTTCCAAACATGTTAATTTGTCCCCTGAGCACAGGGGGTATCGTAGGTGACATATTTTGGGCGCAATTGACCGAGGAAGTCTGGCAAAAAGTGGACGTTGACAGTGGTCGTCAGGGCCGGTCAGCGTCACCCACGCTGACAGGTGGGAGTTGCCACAAAGATATTATTACCTAATCGTTTCAATGTCTCAGATTGATTTTTTCTTAGTTTTTTTGCAGTAATATTATTCAATAGTGTGTGTTGTAATATATTTATATAAGTGGTGAATAATTGCTATACTCAAAAAGTATGGTGTGCATATTAGTGATTCAATTATGTTCATAAAACAATAAACAGTTTTGCTACTACAGGTATTACACTCTATACACAGGTTATATATAAGTATCTGCATGTTTTGGTCACCATAATGAACCACTCGAGTTGGTATCGAGTCGAAAAGCAACGAAGAGTTACCGCCACACCAGCCAGCCACTCGTTGCCACTCCCTCAACACACGCACTAAACTTTCTTCCCAACAATACCATTTGTGGTGTTATTACTCTATATACAGACGTTATATATAATTATGTACAGTATATATTTTGTTCACCACAACCGTACAGCTAAGCTGATAGTTAGTTCAGGCACTAAGAGTCGTCGCTATACACAGCTGGCGGCTCCCTCACTCATTCAAGGTCACACGCACTAAACTTTCTCCCCCCAACAATACTGTTTGCAGTGTTATTACCCTATATACACATAAGTATCTACATGTTTTATGCACCGTAACTGTACACCTAAGCTTGTAGTGCGCCCAAAGAGTATAGTGGCCACCCTCTAAACAGCTAGACAAATCATGTAGACGACGCCACCTCCGTCACCCAAATGGCTCCTCCCAACATAATCCTTTTGCTGTTATTACACTAATACACACATTATATATAAGTACAGTATCTACATTTGTGTTCACCATAGAGAACCACTGAGCTGGTATGGTGAATGCAGACAATAACAGGTGGCCACAGTCAGTAAACGATGCTGTCTCCCTCCGTCTCTCAGCATCACTCCTCCCACAGCGCTAATTATTACAACAATCCTGCTATTATCACAACCCTGGTTATTTGTCAGGGATCATCTGTAATATTGTCATCGCTAAATAATAACAATTATTATTGTCTCCGTGGTGTAGTGGTAAGACACTCGCCTGGCGTTCCGCGAGTGCTATGTCATGGGTTCGTATCCTAGCTGGGGAGGATTTATTGGGCGCAATTCCTTAACTGTAGCCTCTGTTTAACGTAACAGTAAAATGTGTACTTGGGTGAAAAAGAGATTCTTCGCGGCAGGGGATCGTATTCCAGGGACTTGCCCGAAACGCTACGCGTACTAGTGGCTGTACAAGAATGTAACAACTCTTGTGTATATCTCAAAAAAAAAAAAAAAAAAAAAAAAAAAAATATATATATATTTTGACATTTTTCGGCGATGCTGTGGTCACAAGCTGAACAGCCTTGGTTGCTCCAACAGTACTGTGCCTCTCACACTTGAGAATATTGCCCACAACTTTTTATAAAAAATGGCGTCTGTTTATAAGAGCCCTGAGGAAGCTAATGTGAACCCCGTGTAGCCGCGGGCCATTTGAATCGGGTCTGGCACCCTTTGGCGTATATATACTCCATGTGCACCGTGGGATGTTACTCAGGGCGTATATATACGCCATGCGCAGTTTAAGGGTTAAGGCCAGCTGATGCCCTAAGCAGTCCAATATGGTGCAACCTCAGCTCTTCCATGTTTAGCTGGTAGGTCTTGCCTCCATATATTAAAAACTATTTGCATATTTGGGTGGGGGGGATTGTTAGTGACATTTTGGGCGCAATAGGCAGAGGAAGTCTGGCAAAATGTGGACGTTGACAGAGCGATCGTCAGAGGCGGTCAGGGTTACTCAAGCTGACAGGTGGGAGTTGCCACAAAGATATCGCCTAATATATAATAATTTTATGTGTGTGAATCATCGCTATACTCAAAGGAATGGTGTTCATATTAGTGCTTCAATTATTACGTTCATAAAAGTTTTGCAGTTACTACACTCTATATACACATTATCTATAAGTATCTACATGTTTTGTTCACCACAACTGTACAACTAATGATAGTTAGTTCAGGCACTAAGACATCGCTCCACACAATCAGCTGGCGGCTGCCTCCCTCGCTCATTCAAGGTCAGGTGCACTAAAATTTCTCCAACAATACTGTTTGGGGTGTTATTACACTATACACAAATATATATAAGTATCTACATGTTGTATGCACCGTAACTGTACACCTAAGCTTGTAGGGTGCCCAAAGAGCAGTGCCCACCCTCTACACAGCTAGACTCGTCATGCAGACGATGCCACCTCCGTCACCTAAATGGCTTCTCCCAACATAATCCTTTTGCTGTTAATACACAATTATATAAAAGTATCTACATTTGTGTTCACCAACGGAGAACCACCGAGCTGGTATGGTGAATGCAGATAACAGGTGGCCACACAGTCGGTTAAACGACGCTATCTCCCTCCCTCGGCATTACTCCTCCTACAGTGCTAATTATCACAACAATCCTGGTCATTTTTATCAGTCGGGTCATCTGTAATACCCGACATTGCTAAATAGCAGTTACTGTACATATTTATTGACTTTTTAGGTGATGCTGTGGTCACAAGCTGAACAGCAATGCTGTTAGCTCATGCGGTGTGTGCCAGCCTTGGTTGCTCCCACAGTACTGTGGCTCTCACTGGAGAATATTGCCTATGATTTTTTTTTAAACATGGCGTCTGTTTACAAGAGCACCGAGGAAGCTGATGTGAATCCCGTGTAGCCGCGGGCCATTTGAATCGTGCTTGGCACCCTATGGCGTATATACCAGTATATATATGCCATGAGCTTGATGGAACATGTTACTCATGGCGTATATATACGCCATGCGCAGTTTAAGCATTAAATACTTGCATGTGCCATCTCACTCTTGCCTTGTCTAGCAGAGGCTATTTGCATAATAAATTTAAATGAAATTTCTTTGGTTGTGAAAAAAAGGCGAGATTTTAACCACATTATTATAGCAAAGTATTAAAGTTTTGTTACCAAAATTATAAGTAATTTTTTCAATACAGGGAAAGGAATGGGCAGTTGGAGGGAACATGAAAGGCGATGGGTTACAGAATGGAGGGCTCATTGTTGTGGGTCCAAAAGGAGAAAAGGTTCTCTACGAGTTCAAACAAGATAACCCTGCTGACCATGCTGAAAATTCTGCAATTGCCAAGGTGGGTGTTTGATATTAGTTCCTGGTACAGGTCCCACATTACTCTTAAATTTCAAAGCTATTATAAACTTCAGTTTTATAAGTGTGGAACAATTTGGACAATGTTAGTGAAAAATCAGATAGTGTAAAATGTGAATTAGCATGGCTAGTTAATTGGATCTGGTAATTCAAATTGGATTTAGATTCCCAAATACAATTTTCATTAGGTTCGTGGGTTTCTAAACTTTCTATTATGTTAGCACAAGTCTTTTTTGAAATCTTGAAAAATGGTTGAAGTCTTGCAGTACTCATTCAATTTGCATTTTTCATGCCAGTTGTGTTCAGTGATATCAAGATAGTATTGAGGGGGCCCAATATGTGTGTTTGTTACATATGACACTTGTGACACTCCTGTGGTGTGCGCGCACACACACACAAAAAAAAAAAAAATCATGTATTTTTTAAATGTGCTCTCTGATCACGGGGAAACTACAAAGTGTGTAGTTTGCTTTAGCCATGATGGAGCAAAAAAAATATCACTGACATTGCCTAGTTATGATCACTCATGATCCAGGTCAGTCTTGCATATGAATCATTTTTCACATACATTTTCTTAAGGAACATGTGGTCTCATTGCATGATGTGCAGAGGAAAAACTGAGACTGTACTGTTTCTTGCTTTAGGAACATCGTCACCGGGATTGGGTTTGCTAATATGTAAGGGATTTTTCAGTCATGCTGTCGGTATCATCCATGAATAGATACCAATTTATTTATTTAGTCATTATTAACACTTCGTCATTTTGATGGTGCTCTCAGCAGCATTAAAACAATAGTGTGCGACATGCTGTTAACGGTGTCAACAATTAAAATACAGTATTTGTAAAAATTCCATTTTGTCTTATGGGACTTGCTTTAAAATGTGTGCTGTTCTACTACCAACAATTGTTGTATTTTGCTGTATACAAACTAGTCCTACCTGTGAAAATACTGGTACCTGTGAATTTTTTTAAAGGCGACTGCTGTTTACTGGAAACCTGAGGCATTGTATGGGTGCCCAGTTTACCAGGTGAACATTTTAAATCTTGTACTTGACATAAAAACAACTCTGACATACACACTCTGACATGACACTGGTTGATGTGCACAGCTGAAGGTCAATAACATTTTTGTAGTTATAAGCATGAGTAATGTACATCTACTATTAATTCTGGTGATGTCTGAAGTCTTCATGCAACAGTTACTCAACTGTTGGGTGTATTTGAGTAGAGGGGTAAATTCGAAGAATACTTAGATTAAGGTTTTTTTATAGTTTTGAACATGTTACATTTGAGAATATTAATGTAAAAGTATTCTCCCAACAATTTGATCTGCACATAACACTAAATTTTCTTATTTCTAGGCCCTGGGATTGGAATTTAGTGAATCCCCTGTGGAAGCCAGTAAAGCACAAGATGGCACTAGTGTAACTGACCTGGAATGTGAGGAGGTTTGTGCCATGCCACCCAAAAAATAATTACTATAATGTAAGTGTCCTTGAATGTTCCTATGTATCATTGGCATCTATGTACTTTTATGTTAATAGCATTCTGTTGGATGTAACCTTAAATAAGTGTACAGTATGTTATATATTTGTGGAAGAATCGATGTCGATGGTGGGTTTTTGCCTTAACCCATTAATCTTTTGTACATTTCAGAAGCTTATTATTTTTATTGCCAAGAAATATAATTTAAATGACTAACCACTTTTAGAAACAAAATACAATACCTCACTCGTTGACATTTATGTACTGTATAAATAACATTTCCCTACATATATACAAAATGCCTTCTATAGCCAATGTGTAATTTGAAAATTTTAAGTGTTGCAAATATATACTTGGCCTTCACCCAAACGAATGTTAATATTTGGCTTAGATTAGAACATTATATATTTTCCAGATTCATTGCATACTTCTAAGTCTTAAAATAATTGGCCTATGCATGTTGTGATATGACAAAAGTTGTACTAGTCATCTGTGCATAGTTTGTCAATGTTTGAGGAATAAATACATGGGTGAAAGTATCTGGATTAAGCAGCATTATCCATTAATCTTTTGTGGCATATTTGATGCTATTATTGAAGGCATTCATCATTGTTAGCTGTGATGTGTAATGTTGTACAAAGGAATACCTTCTCAAATCTGGGCGTTCGTGAATTGTCTTTCATTAATGTTTTGTCGTAGATGGTCAGTGGCTATTAACAGCTAGTTTTTTAAACTATTAATATACTTGGAACGAGTATAAAGAAATGGTCACAATTAAATGCTCTATGCCAACAGTACTTAATTTGTTTTAATACATTAATAATTGTGTGTAGTAATTAGATAACTGATTTTTCTATGCTTTTTATACCTGAATGCTGTGGCAAGGTAATAACTCATTAATTCTTATTGCAGATGTTAACTTTTAACCAGTGTTGGTCTTAATGTACTCCATTGTGCCATAGTGTCGTTGCCTTAAGGGTAGCATTAATGTAGTCATACAAATTTTTTGTGCTAAGAAAATGCCTTGTATAAATTGGACTCTTACTGCTTTTAACTTTATTTGTAACACCTGCTCATTGTGCCTGAAAGGTGCAGCTGGGTTGCATAGCCTTTTTTCATTTCTTCTTGATGTTGAATTTAAATACTTGTTAATTCTGGATCATTTTCATGGAAAAAGCAAATGGTTGAATATAGTTTATTAACTTTAAAAAGTAATCACAGTTGTGAATAAATTACATTTACTACTTTTTCTAAATTACATTTAGACATATTTTCTAAATTAGTCGGGGGAACCTATTTACAGTCTTAGCAAAGGGGAAATTCATGAAATTGGCACTTGGGGTGTGGTGCAGTAGTTGCCATTTGTTGCATGTTGGGGTAATGCACTGAATCTATTTTATTTTTTAAAGATTCAGAAAATGTAGTGAATTCTTTACAATCCAATTGTAAGAATTATGCATACATGCTTGTTTGTGTTTATATATGGATGTACTGCGTCTGTGATAATGCCATAGAGAGGAATGATTGCATTTGGCTGTTCTTATCGAGCCAAGATAAAGGCATTAAAAATTATAATGAACACATGATAGTTTCACACTGGGAGGGGGGGGGGGGGATTGCAAAATATAGGCATCTTAAGTTGCATTATTAATATTGAGTCTTGATGAAGCATGTTAGTCATGTGTAATTTTGTCATTTGTTCAGGTAAATATAGTTATTGGCTGTTGATACTTCAGTAGATTTATACATAAAATGTTCTTTGGCTGGATTTCAAGGAATAGTCCATTCCTTGAAATTCAGCAATTATTCGACAACAGGTTTAACAAAACCTGTTCACAATAAACTCGCAATCCTTCCATTCAAATGTGCTAGGCTTATGTTTTGTTAGAAAATCCGAGATTTAAGTGTTTTGGTATGTGTGTGATAGTCTGCCAATTACATGAAATAACAGGTGATGTTTTTATTAATTTTCCTGTAAAGTACTTCTTCAGTGGTGATATTTACTTGCCCTTAAATAGCTTATGTTTATGAAATCTTGTTATAAAATGTTTCAACAGGTTACAAGATGGAGGTTTTTTTATAAGCTTTTGTGTGGCAAGTAAATGTATCTTGACTATTACTGGTTGTAATTACTAATTACTGGAAGAATAAATGTGGTTGTATTAAAAGGTTTTATTTAACCATTTAAGTGAATCGGTAATTCTATTAAATTCGACAAATTTATAATATAAAAGTACTGAACGTTGCTTTTAATCTTGTCGAGGCCTTTATTTAATGTAATAAAAAAATCTAAATGTTAACCCCCTCCATGTAATGTTTTCTTTGGATTAGCAGAGCAAACCTATAGCCATGCCAATCAGTGTCTTTAGGCACTAACAATTAAGGAATGTTGGTTGTGATTGAGGGAGTTATTGATGGTTGAGGAAGGAAAGTCAGGGTAATGGTTGTAGGTGGCCTGGCCACCAACAGTTGAGGGAAGCCTGTTGGGGGTTGTGGTTGAAGTCTTGCAGATAATTAGACCAAGACAGGAATTAAGACATTCTGTAGTTGTCTTAATTCAAAGTAGGGCAGATTAAAGCAAAAATTCATGTTATTTCAGTGACTAATTGAGTTGAATGGGGAAACTGGGAAATGCCCATGTAAACAGTTATGGTGCTCTTAATTAGTTGAAGCCATATGTTGTGTGGATGTGATGTTCCCTCATCCTTGCCCATGAGGCAGAACATGTAAAGAGGATTACTCCTAAATATCAATACAATAAGTGCCAATAACCTTTGAGTGCTACCATTACAGCTTGTAGTTGGAATTGAAAGTAGACAAAAAAATTTTGATATAGGAATCTCCCAACATTGTGTTTCCTTGTCGTGGTGAGGGGGGCTCACGTACACCTCTCAGAGACCGGTGAGAGTTGTCCCCACCCCCATTCCTGTCTCTTTGGGAGTTGTATGTGCGAAAGAACACAAACATAGGGGTCTTAGGCCAACGGACCACCCGCTGAAGGGATCACCCGTGAGTGGCTGCCCTAAGTGGATGGCTGGGTGTCCGGGACGAGGTCTTTGCACCATTAAAGCAGAATGGACGAAGCAGGAAGACTTAAAAAGGGGGAGCACCACTGAGGACGACTCACCCCTTCCTGCACTGGCTCGCACTCGGCCTCCCTGGCTGCCCTGGTAGGTGGTATCCCTTGGTTCCGGGCCCCAGACCTTTTAAAATACATATGGATAGCGATACAACCTCTTACCCAGGCTCATGGGGTGGGTGACCAGACCCCCCCCCCCCCCGAGTTGGACAGGGCTGGAAGACCGGGCTCCTTAGCCCCTGCTACATTGGGGTCAGACCGGACTACCCCCCCCCCCCCCCTCCCACTCCCTTCCCTCCTTTGTGGTAGGGTCGAGTCCCAAGCCCCCAGTGATGACCACCTCGTACCCTGGCACGGCTCTCACTGTGACTACTGAGCATTTTAACCCCCCCCCACACCCTCTGGGGGTTCTCGATGCCATCCCCGCCACTGCTGCACTCGCACAATCCCTTCCCATACTAATATGTACTATGTTTGGTCCTGCTTCATGGGCTAAATACTTTGATCTTAACCATCTGGATTCTACTCCTGACGATTTCTCCCTCCATAGACACCTTATTAATTCGGTAGATGCCTCTGTTACTTTTAACCCCACCCATTCTACGGGCTCACCATAGCCCGTGTTACTTGGAACTTTTTGTTCCAGGTAGCGAATCTTTAACAACAACCCACCCATTTTGGTACACATGTTGTCGCTGCTGCTGCTCAGGATGCAGCTAACCCGCTTAGCTGCATTGGAGAGACCCCTGTTCGGGTCTCCAAAAACGCTCGGTTAAAACCCAGTGTTGGTACTGTTCTTCCACACCATGTTGCAACTGGTGTTAGGGACCTAAATGACTGCCATGAGGATATTAAACATATCTTCGAAGCCCAAGGCCATTCTGTCCTCCAGGTGGACACCGTCACTCGACCCTCGTGGTTGTCGATGTCAGCCTCTTCGAGTTGTGAAAATCACCTTTGATAATAGGACCCTTTGCTCTCTCTAGTTCTTGCTGGTGCCAGATGCTCCGTTCAGGAGTAGATTCCCTCTCCTAGACTTTGCAACAAGTCTATCCCACCACACAAACCCACCCACCCTGGAAGTTTGGGCATGGTGCCCTCAAATGCACAAGTACTGTGTATCTATGCCCCATGTGTGGGGACGATGATCACTTAGAGGTTTGCTGCTTCAATTGTGCTGAGGCCCACCCTACCTTCTGCTCATGTATACACTACAAACTTGAAGCCGTCCTCAACTTGAAACATCGGGATCGTCTGTCTTTTCCTGAAGCGAGACACCAAATTCGCCGTATCGCCCCTTTTGCTGGCGTATCCTATGCTCACGTGTTGCGTTCTACCTCTCCTCGTCCTTCCCACCTTACTGTCTCTTGACCATTTTCAGGCCTTAGACCCAGACACGCCCACCACCGCCTCCCCTGTTCCTTTACATTGTGTTCCGAAGGGGGCCCCCTCTTGGTTCTCCACCTGGAGTTCTCCCTTCCTACCCAATCTGCCATGTCTCCTGTGTTTTCTTTACCTTCTTTCACCGATCATTCTTCACATCCCCCCGCCCCCAGTCTCTTGGCCCCTCCATGCCGCCTGTCTGTCCAGGATGATGTCCATCACCCTCCCAGCAATCTTCGTTGTTCACTCGCCGTTCATTGTCCGTTAAATCAATTGAGTTTGTCACCCAGTATGTTGTTGCTGGAACACCTGTCTCTCGAGTCAGAAATGTAAGCTTGGTTCCTCTCCTTCGTCCTCCCTGGCGGGTAAGTAGGCATCGCTTTCTTCTTTGCCCCCCCCACCTCTGACTCTCGCTCCGTCCCTCCCATTTCGGAGGTTGGCCCCCCCCCCCGTCCCAGCTATGGAGGTTTCTTTAGCCCCTGATTCCCTCTCGGTTGCTGCCCTTGTTGAGGTGCATTCCCAGGTTTCGGCTCCCCCCCCCCCCCCCCCCCTTCCCCCCTCCTGCTTGTCCTTTCTCGGTTGTCTCCTCCTCCTGGACCCTACCCGCCTCTGTCTGGTCTGTCCTCCCGCTCCCTCCATTCCATCCTTATTCAGTTTACCCATGCTCCCTAACCCTGACTTTGCTGATCCTGATCCTGAGCTTATTATTATGCTGTGTTCTTCTTTACATTTGTTTCTTCATTGTTCTATGTTGCTGTCCTTTCTCTTTGACTGTATTCAATGGAATATTTGTGGATTTTATGCCAACTTCCATGAACTCCAACTTCTGATTAGTTTTCACCACTTTGTGTATGTATCCAGGAGCCGATGCTTGGTGCTCATCCTGGTCACTTTTGTGATTATTCCTTTCTTCCCACCCCCCCTCCCCCCCTGCCCCTGGGGTTCATAACATTACTGCTCTCTTGATTCCAACCCGTTCTCGCAAATTTAATAAGTCAATATTGACTTATTAAATATGTGCATAGGTGACATACTTAACATAATAGTTTCCCTTGAAAAGCTTCATAGAAAACACCGACCTTACCTAACCTACTTAGTATGTTGAGATAAGCATCTTATTGCTTCGTAATTACAATTATTACCTAACCTATACCTATAATAGGTTAACAATTGTAATTACGAAGCTATAAGATGCTTATTTTAACATACTAAGTAGGTTAGGTAAGGTCGGTGTTTTCTATGAAGCTTTTCAAGGGAAACTATTATGTTTAGTATGTCACCTATGCACACAACTAAGTCAATATTGACTTATTAAATTTGCGAGAACGGGTTGCTTGATTCATACTGATATTCCCTTCGTCCCCCTACTTTGTTGTTGTTATAGATTCAGCTACTCGAAACAGGTTCCAAGTAACACTGGCTATGGTGAGCCCGTACCCTATTTTTTCAATTGCCTATCCAAATGTTCTGCCAGTGTTTTTGTGAGAAAATGGTATACGGTTTGTTCCATTTCTCTTCCCTCCCCCCCCCCTGCCCCCCAAATGTCCTGCTCTCCCTTCCTGATCTTAAGCACCACCTGGACTCCTTGCCAGAGCCGGTGCTCCTGTTGGGTAATTTCAAATGTCGATATACCCTCTGGGGTGATGTTCTGATAAACACCCGTGGCTGCCTTCTCAAACCATTTGTCTTCTTCCCCGTGTCTTCTGAATTCTGGTGAACCCACTCATGTGGACTCGCACTCGCACCCTTTCCTGTCTTGATCTTTCTCTCTGCTCGTCGTGTGTCTACTTAGATTTTACATGGTGGGTTCTTGACCTCCATAAATGACCATTTCCCATCCTTGTTATCTTTTTATCTCTTTACCCTCACCTTTCCTTCCCTAGGTGGCAGTTTGCCAAGGCTGACTGGAACCTATTCACCCTCCGTGCTACTCTCTCTGCCCTCCGCTCTGCCTCTCCCTCGAGCCCTCCTTTTTCATGAGTCTTTGACGCTGCCCTCCGCTCTACCTCCTGGGGCACGGAAGTGCATTCCCTGGTGGAATGCGGATTGTGCTCGGGCTGTCCTCTGTAAGCATGCAACCTGGAAGAAATACCGATGCCGGCAGATGGCCGATTCTTTTTTGTTTTGGAAGGAAGTGTGGTGGCCCGTAGGGCCATCTGTACCGCTAAACGGGAGGGTTGGAAATCTTACGTTTCCACCATTACATCTGATACTTCTCTGCCGTAGATCTGGAAGAAAATCTGCAAGATAGCGGGTAAGTTCGTTCCAGATGTCTCACTGGTCCTTCACCTCTGTGGTACTCTTGTGGCGGACCCAGTGAAGGTCACATCTAAACTTTTCTTCTGTTAGCTCAGTTTCTCATCTTCATCAATCCTTCCTTCCCTCGTAAGCCCGTTCTTGAATCTCGTCCCTTAGATTTCCGCACTCATCTCCGCCTTCCCTATAACGATCCCTTCTCTATGAATTTCAGTCTGCCTTGGCTCTGCGGTTCTACAGCAGCGGGCTCGGATGACATTCATTATGAGATGCTTCGCCATCTCCCTCCTTGTGAATGTCTTGGTATTTACATAGTCTGTATAACCAGGTCTGGAAGTCTTCGTCAGTCCCTGAGGGCTGGCTCGATGCCGTTCTCCCTATTCGGACACCGAATCTGTTCTTGGGACATCCCCTAAGGGCTTCCACCCTACTGCTCACGAGTAGTCTAAAAACTTTTTGAGTGTATGGTAAATGTTCGTCTGATGTGGTTCTTGGAATACCATCACCACCTCTTTCTCAATTTGGTTTTTGCAAGTGCCGCATCACCACTGATGTCCTGGTGAACTTGGAGGTCTATATTCGTACTGCTTTTGCTGCGAAGACCTCCGTTGTAGCTGTCCTTTTGACAGCAACAATGCTGAAAATGTTTGACGTCACCTGGAGATACCAGATTATGTTCCAACTTCGTTCTTTTGACCTTCGTGGTAATCTTCCTCTCTTCCTCCAAAGCTTCCTCTCTCGTTGTTCCTTTAGAGTCAGGCTTGGTGCCCCACTCTGCCTCTTTTTGGCAATACGAAGGTGTACCCGAAGGTAGTATTCTGAGCACTACTTTCTGGTGGCCCTCGATGGTCTTTCCTCCCTTCCTTCTGGCGTCTTCTCCACTCTGTCGATCTTTTTCTTTGCTGTCAAGGTGATGATTCGCCTCCTTCAACTTGCTGATTGATGCAGTGTCGTCTTGGGCCACCAATCATGGCTTCAAGTTCTCTGTAACTAAGACTTGTGCTATGACTTTTACTCGGAAGCATGTTATTTTTCGTCCCTCTGTCGCTTTATGGTCATCCTCTTGTGTACAAAGATTCTGCGAAGCTTTTGGGGTTAATCTTTGACACTTGTTTGTCTTGGTTGCTCCATATCTCTTACCTCTGAGTTGAATGCTCTAAGGCCCTGAACCTACTTAAGGTTTTGTTCCATACTTCTTGGGGAGCAGATAGGCGCATGCTCCTCTATTTGCATTCCTCTCGTACTGTCTGAACTCGATAGGGTTGCCCTGCTTATTCTTCTGCTGCTTCTCCTACTCTTCGCCGTTTTGATCCTATGCACCATACTGGGCTGCGCCTCAGCTCTGGTGCCTTTTGTTCGACTCCTGCCCTTAGCTTGCACGTTAACACTGGCTTCCTGTCTCTCCAGGACCGCCGTAATCACTACTGTCTTTGCTACTTTGCGCGATCCTTACAACACCCTCACTCTCGCCTCTGTCGTGCTTTGACTTTTCCCCTCCTGTAGTTCCTGTTCCCCTTCACCACCTCCCTCTTTGTCCGGTTGTCTCCCCTGCAACATTCTCTTTCGGTTAGTATTTCTAATATTTCTCCTTGTGTTCCGTCCTTATTCCCATGGAAGGTCTCCCCTTCCTCAATATTGCAAATCCCTAACTCACATCACTAAAGCTTTTACCCCTCCTACAGTTCTGAAACGCCTTTTCCTTGAACACTTCACATTCCTGCTCCGTTTCCATCTTCACAGATGGGTCTAAGTCTGCAGACAGTGTAGGCTACTGTTTTTCCTGACCACACCTGTGTGTGTCGCTCCGTAATATAACAATAGTTCCGGTTGGGGCTCCCCCTTCCCCCTTCCGGGGAGGGGGAAGCTGCGCAGACAGTGGCGCGGCGGTGTGTGACATCACACTAGTTTGCTTTTTTTCTGTGGGGAGTTCTATCCACTAGTTCGGCTTTTGGTAGCAATTTTAACCAGAATAGGGGTTTGTTTTGAGGCGCTTACCTTTCTGGGTGCCTGTTCCGGTCGATGGCAGACATAGAATGCTTCCAACCACACGGGGGCTTCTATAGGCCATTGCTCCCCTTGCCTCTCTGAGGGGGCCCAGTTCTGGCCATGGTCCCCGGTAGGCCTAAGAACTCCATACACATGAATGATGCCAAAGTCTGAGATTAGCATATCAACCTTGGGATAGCTCCGGGGAGCCTCCGGGACTCGCCCAGAAAATGGCGTTTCATTACATTCAACGCTGGTTTTTTCACCCATAGGGTTATAAATCTATGGCATTGCCTACCTGCCAAAGATGTAAGTGCCAAACCATTGTTACAGTTCAAAATCCAGATAGATAAAATCAGGTAAAATAGGGATGAAGGTTTCTTGACAAGATGCCAGCTTCCAGTTGTCTTGGTACAGTACTGCCATAACATATGATTTGGATTTACTGTAATCTAAAGAAAGGACTAGTTTTAGACTAATGATAAATTACAGGAAGATGGGATGATATTCAAACTGCAGTATATTTAAATTACACAAATGGAGGTGAGTGAGTATGGTAATACACCATCCCATATAAGTGGGCACAAGGATACACCATACCACTTATTCAAATTATTAGGTGAATAATTCATATTTGCCAAGATTCATTCTTTAATTATTTTTTTAATTGTGACAATTATAATTTGTATTTTATAAATTTTAATTCCATTAGGAAGAAGTATTAGCTAAGGCATCCTACTTCGTTAATTGATTGTTAAGCTACTTTCCAAATACCATATACTGTACTTAAATGTATGAAAAATTTGAATTTTATTTAAAAAAAATAGAGTAGAATTCTTTTTTGAATGTGCTGTAACTGTTTGTTTCATTAATATACTGAAAGATACATTTCAGTGAAGTGTAGTGATAAGAGTATGCTGGTACTGTATAATATAATGAATATGTGTTCATTTTCACTCATTTTAGGCTGATTTCCTATTTATAGAAACCTATTATATTTTAAAACTACTGTACTCTACTAGAACATTATCTCAGAAGAGACGAGATGTCCCACAGTGACAGCTCACTTAAGGTTAAAACCTAATTTATTTAGTTTAGTGATTTGGATTGCAGATAAGAAAGCATATGTAGCACTACAATGACTCCTGGATTATTTTCAGGAACTACACACACAAATCCAGTTGCATTTTTACAAATCATCTTACATTACACTGATTTTAATAACTTGATACAGTACTCCAATTATATTTTATTGCTGGCTTGCAACAACACAAGGATGATAATACTGAAAATCAAAAGTTATTTTCACAGTTGTAAAGTTGATATTTCATAGTTGTTAAGAAAAGAGGTTACTCTTCCAAAAGACTTCACAGTTGATTTAAAGTATATCCCTTAATCATACTGCACAGTATTTTTACTGAATAGACATATCATCTGTGTATTCAGTAAACATACTGTATCTTAATTTAAAAAAAAGGTACTGTATATTTATTTATTAGAAGTTTTCAAAAGATTACATTGTGCAGTTATAACTTAGGCCATAATATAACATAATAGGAATAATGTGTATTTTGATGCATTATAGCACAGATATGCTAAAATAAAACTGCAAATACAATAAAACAAAATTATTAATATAAAATGCTTCCTACTCAGCATCTGCTCTACCAGTTCTCAAATTGATCAACCCTTCGTTTGGTATTTCCTTTGCGCACCTCCCGCAGTGTCTTGTACTTGGTATTACCGTCATTGATGTTTCTGTTGTAAATTTTGTCCAAGTTTGTCATTTCATCAGGCATTCGGTCTAGTGCCAAAGACCGCTTCACTTCCTGTGACCAATAAAATATTAAATAGTCTTAAATTATGTGTTTAATAAAGTATTTACAGTAATATAAGTTATACTGTTGTACAGTTGCAATAGTATATAATAATCTTAGCAAATATTTTTCTCTTTAGTAAGTCTAGTGTTGCAATACTAGATCTTGCTTTCAGCAATCTTTTATAATATTTTATCATAACTGGCTATTAATTTTGTCACTGAAATCTACTACTGTACCTACCTCATTACTAGTGATATAAAAATTACATTATTATTGTATTTTATTTCAAATAAGAAATATTTAATTAAAAAATACTAAAATACACTAATTTGATGGATATTAAGTATTTAATTTTTGCTCCAATTTACTCATTTAATTCTACTTATTTATTCGTTGTTTTGAACTAAATTTATTTTCAGTTGATTAATGCATTACCAGTACTGTATGAACCATAACCTATTGAACATAACATTGAATGTAAATATGATTCCATAAAATCATATTAGATTTATTCCCCACACAGATGTTGAGGCACAATAACGTGACTGAAGATATGACATCCAAACGCATCAGAAAATGAAGAAATTTTGGTCTATCCTGGATCAAAATCAAGTTGTTTAATAGAGAGTGTGGAAGAAATAAAATATATGAGGGAATTTAGTGAGATGAAAGGTGAAATGAAAGCGATAGATGAAGATTAGGAGAAGATGAAAGGTGAAATGAAAGCGTTAGATAAAGATAAGAAGATGAAAGGAAAGAATAAGAGGAAAAGTAAGAATAAAGGAAAGGACGTAAAGGAAAAGTTAAAAGTAAGGCAAAGAAAAAGGAAGAATAGAAAAAAGGGTATAAGTAAGAAAAAGTTTGAAAAACAGAAAGGTATAAATAATAAAAGAAAACTTCAAGAAGTCTAATGGTGAAGATAAAAGAAATCTAATAACAAAAGAAAAAGGAAGAGACCCTAGAGGGGGCAATGCTAAGTCAGATCACATTTGTTGAGGAGGTTAGAGCATTACATCTTACTCTTCCCTTATTGTTTATCTCTCTCACTCTATTACACAACTTGATAATGGTCCAGGACAGACTGAAACGTTGTTATTTCTTGATTTTCTGATGTGTGGTTTAGATATCATATCTTCAGCCACATTATTGTGATTCATCGTCTGTATATGGATCCCAGCATCTTACTCTTTAATTTCTTCAATTCTTTACCTTCTTTCAAACAGCCTGTTTGTGCCTACGAGTCTACTTGTTACTGCCAGCTGTTGCAAGAACTAAGGATTCTTAAAGACTGCCTTGTGGAACAAATTCTGCCTTGCTCCTTTTCTAACTTTCTCCAATTCAGTACTTCAGGTTTTTTTCCTGAACCTTCTTCTTCAAGAACTTAATCTCTCCACCACCTTACAAAATGACGATGCTTTTCAGACAGTACATCAACACCACGTTTTGTCTTCTCTTCCCAGTGATCTGTGTAATCTCATATTTCCCATTGCTTTACACATTGCTTGACTCTCCCACCACCTTTCCATGCTTCACAATAAACTAAAGCTTCTGATTTCCAACAGTCCTTAGGCTAAATTATCTCTGTTGCCAACCTTTCTTCAACCCCTTCTTTCTAAGCACCAGCAAGAACTACTTGGTCTCTCCCTTACTACTACACCTGTTCCCCACTGTGGCATTGATCTCATTAGTTCCTGTGATCAGTTACACAATTCTAATTCTGGTACTCTTTTTGGATCATTCTTCCTTCAGGGGGAGGGTGGGCCTTAATCCCCTTCTCTTGACAGTTTGAACAAATCCACAAGGGCCGTGACGAGGGTTCGAACCTACATCCAAAAGGATCCCAGATGTGCCTTAATCGACTGAGCTACGACATGGTTAAAAGAATTGCAACCGGGAAATCAATTTGACCTACCACGGATCCTGCAGTCTCACCAAGACACAAACCAGGATTTTACACAATTCCCCCCAGTCGGTTAAGGTTGATTTTCCAGTTACAATTCTTTTTACCATGTCGTAGCTCAGTCCATTAAGGCGCGTCTGGGATCCTCTCGGACATAGGTTCGAACCCTCGTCACGGTCCCTTGTGGATTTGTTCATTTAATGCATCACGCTATTGTGATTTCTGTGTGTCTTGACAGTTTGTTTCTAAAAATCACCACCTTCCTCATCACCTCCAGCTTGCCCTTGCCTCCCTGAAAGCTAACAACTCTTTTCTTATATTTCCTTCCGATAGAAGCAATTCAGGTGGTTATCCTCGATCATGTGGACTATCTCCAAAAGGCTGACATATTGCTCTCTAACTGATGCAGAGGGATTGTGTAAAAAACCTGGTTCAGCTTCAATGGAAGCCTCAGGAACCCTTCAGGGTTCAGTAGAACTCCAGGTTGCAATCCAGGTTGTGGGTACCTAACTGCTGAGTGGACAGCACTTCGGATTCATAGTCCTGAGGTTCTGGATTCGATCCCCAAGTGGAGGCAGAGTCAAATGGGCAAAATGTTTCTTTCACCCTGGTGCCCCTGCTACCTAGCAGTAAATAGGTACCTGGGAGTTAGACAGCTGCTATGGGCTGCTTCCTGGGGGGTGTGTAACAAAAAAGGAGGCCGCTGGGACGCTAAGCCCCGAAATGATCTCGAGATACAGTAATTCTTTTACCATGTTGTGGTTTAGTTATCTGGGGCGTGTGCATGGAAATACACAGTTCATAGGTTCAAATCCTCATCACAGCTCCTAGCGATTTTTTAATTGATACATCACATTAGTGTGATTTCTCTATGTACAGAAATAGGAGCATCAGAGGTAGAACATTTCTAGATGAAGGAGCAAGAATACATGTAGGGATTGTGTGTTAAACTCCAGTTCAACTTCAGTGCAAGCCTCCGGAACCCTTGAGGATTTAGTAGAACCCCTGGTTGCAATCCTTTAATCATGTCGTAGCCTATTTGTCTAGGGTGTGTGCATGGGAATACCCAGCATACAGGTTCGAATCCTCATGTACCGTAAACATCGGTACAGGTGTATATATTACTACAAAGAATACTTAGCCTATATGAAATACAGTCTAATGCTAACTAAACAAATTACTATCAAAAGGCTAAACAACTCATGGCTTACAAAAGGCATGTTTAAGTTATCGACAAGTACAAATCAATAGTTTAGTGCTAAATAGTCTTGTGGCTTTAACATCTGTCTTGGGCTTAAATCTCATCTTCTAATAAAGTTCAATCAAACCTAATAAATGTTATGCATAACTGAGCATATGAAATATTTAAACATGCAAGCACATTCAGGTAAACATATCTATATAAATAAAAATGTAAATGTTCGTTTGTTCAAAATCGGTAATCTCCGAAAGTTCTTCACCGATTGCTTTTAAATTTTGACACAATGTTCCATTCGAATATGCACGTATGTTTATATACCTACTATATAGATGCCACACATGTGACAGGTAAAAACATTTTTTTTTTAAACTGCACCATCTATTGCACGTAACAGCAACACACGCTATACTAAATGTATTATGATTCCATTTCAGTGTTTCCGATTGCATTGATAAATTGCATTTTCATAGATTTCAATTTATTTTCATTTTGATTTAATTTTGTGTGACACTACGTTGGAATTGAGCTGTGTTGTTTACCATACCGTTCATTTCGTGAGTACAAGTATAGATGCCACACCTGTGACAGGTGAAATCATTTTTTTTTTTTTTTTAAAACAGCACCATCTGTTGCACTTAAGAGCAACACATGCCATACTAAATCTGCTATGATTCCATTTCAATGTTTCTGATTTCATTGATAAGTTGAATTTTCATAGATTTTGATTTATTTGCATTTTGATTTAATTATTTTGTGTGACATTGTGTTGGAATTGAGCTGTGTTGTTTACCATACCGTTCATTTTGTGAGTACTGGTATAATTTATTTTTGTATTTTTTCATTTCTTTTTTTTTTAACTGTTCTTCTTAAGTTTCAGTGATGGGAACATCAGATCGTTTGATGTTCCCATTTTTCTGATGGGAACATCAGATCATTTGGGAATACATCAGATGAGGGAGTGGGGAATTGTGGGGGGGACGAGGGGACGGGAAGGGGGTAATGGTGGGGAGGACAAGGGGACGGGGGAGTGGGGGATGGTGGGGGAGGACAAGGGGATGGGGGAGTGGAGAATGGTGGGGGAGGACATGGGAACAGGGGAGTGGGGGATGGTGTGGAGGACGAGGAAATGGGTGATGGTAGGAAGGACGAGGGGACAGGAGAGTGGGGAATGGTTGGGAGGACGAGGGGACGAGGAAGGAGGAATGGTGGGGAGGACGAGGGGATGGGGGATTGGGGGATGGTGGGGAGGATGGGGGAACAGGGAAGGGTTGCCCTGCTGTGGCTCAGCAACGCTGAGTCACAGCAACGTGTGGCCGGGTACAGCTAGTAAATAAATATACTGTAATACAAATCAGACTGCAGTATAAGATTTTATAATCTAAATTAGCAAAAACTTTAGCTGACAAATGTCACTGTATTATTGTACTGTAAAGAAATTATCTTCAACTTCAAAAAGAGTGTTAAAATTCCTGTGAAATATTCAACTTGTTGCCATCTTAGCAAAGTAGAAACTAGTTCTTGCAAAGGAACATAGCCTTGTGAGGAAACATGCACATCATCTTTAGGAAATAATGAATTTGCATTTTTTCTAGACTAATTTGAATATTTTCTCAGATACATCACATTATTATGATATTGTGCTCTACATTATATTGTTTGTTAGAGGTTTGTGCTCTTTTGCAGTCTTCAATAGATAATAATAATAATAAACAAGGAATAAAGTGTACTTACCTCAAGTAATTTCATTCTTCTAACTGCAGAAGTGTCTTGTTTTGGTTCCAAGATTTCAGAGTTCACACTAATTGTTTCCATAGCATGGGATGTAACACTTGGAGTTGCACTCCTAGATGTATTGGTGCTGGTTGGACTTTTATCTTTCCTTTCATAATCAAATATATCTCCATTGTATGAACTCTGCTGCATTGGGGCTTCCATTCTTCTGAAATCATTGCTTTTCTCTTCATCTTCACTCTCGGACGATGAGGAAGATGACTGCCTGGAGACTCTGCGTGCAGTAGAGGCAGTCAGAAGAGCTAGTGTTGCTTCTTCCTCTTTGCGGCGTGCTTCTTCCACTTCAGCCTATTGAGAGTAATAAATAAATGCAGTGAAATATGTGAGAATTCAGGGCACAATGTAGTATTTAAATTTCATTTGTCTTTGTAGTTCACCACAGAGCTCATGTACTTAGCATCTTATACAGCCTTTATTCGTCGTTAAAAAATGACTAAATCAGAGTTAATGTTTACCTAGTGATATCCACCTCACCAGTCAATCATACTTTTCTGCCCCCATTGCTGTGACTTTAAACTTCATATTTCATGATCTTTGCCCATTTTTATAAAGCCTTTTGTTAATAAATGCTTAACATTGTGCTGGACAGATTGCTAATATATAATGTGTGTACATGATATTAAGTTACTGTACTTTTAAATTGGTTGATACTGATGATTTGCTTGATTTTATTTTATTTGTTTCAGTAAGAGCAAGACAAAAACCTAAACCATACCTGGAGCTTCCTGGTTTCTTCATCTTTAATATTAACCTCTTCTTGAATACGCTGAACCTCTTCTTGCTTGGCGCGTATTTCCTCTTCTAGCCTTGCCTTTTCTCCAGCTTCCATCTCTTTGGCTTCTTCTAAGTGTTGCATCATGTGTTTTAACTCCTGTTGATTATGCTCCAGTTCATTTTTGGCAGCTTGTAGTTCTGTAAGCTGGTCCTCCAGGCGGTGTATTGTGTGCTGGGCTTCGTGAAGTTCTTTCTGACGTTTTTCCATTTCTCTACGCATCTCTTCAAGGCGTTCTTCATATTCTTTCTGCCTTTTTTCTGCCTCTTCGCGTAAGGTCATCTCACGGGCAAGCTTTATGCTGTTAAGTAACATATTTATAATATGTAACAATGGCATTTATCACAAAGCTACCTTTCTCATAAAATCATGCTTGTTCAATACAGTAAATGTATACAGTAAGTGGATGGAGTCATGAGGAAGATCTTGATAATATTACAGAAGAGTGTGACCAAGTGTATAATGGGAGTGTGATCAATATCACATATGTCACATGCCTGTATTCATCCACTCTCCCACTAGCTTCTCCGCCAACAACACCTGCATCGCTACCTCACTTTACTATGGGATAATCTGTTGTTTCAATCATCTTTCGACTACTTAAATGCAACTTCATAGGATGGGGGAGGATATTGCCTATTCCAGCTGCTTCTCCAACATTCTATTACCAATTGCAATACAACCCGTTCTCGCAAATTCGTAAAGTCAATATTGACTTATTAACTACGTGCATAGGTGATATACTAAACATAATAGATACCCTTAAAAAGATTCATAGAAAACACCGACCTTACCTAACCTTGTTAGTATCTTAAGATAAGCATCTTATTAGCTTCGTAATTACAATTATTACTTAACCTATACCTATTATAGGTTAGGTAATAATTGTAATTACGAAGCAATAAGATGCTTATCTTAAGATACTAACAAGGTTAGGTAAGGTCGGTGTTTTCTATGAATCTTTTTAAGGGTATCTTATTATGTTAAGTATGTCACCTATGCACATATTTAATAAGTCAATATTGACTTATTAAATTTGCGAGAACGGGTCAATTAACTCCTGAATAACTGATAAGTCAATTAACTCCTGAATAACTCAACCTCCTGAACAGCTCTCCAAATACACTGCCTGATGTTTTTTCACCCACACGATTTCTAGACTGCTACCTCATCAGATGAAAGGAGGAATAGGAGAATTTTAGATGCTACCATGTCATAATCACCTTTGCAACCTGTCAACTATAAGTAGATAAGGCACTGGGGCCATTTCAACCATTCACCCCACAAACTTCCCTATTAGCAATACGTCTCAACGTCTTACTATGGTCCACTCATCTACCTTAAATATCCTTGGACCACATTAGCTTGCATAGTTCCTATTAATAGATAAACTAATGTTGACTTCAGTGTCAGACATAACCTGTACCCATGTACTGCTTGTTATTATTGTACCTGTGTTTCCTATACCGTGTCTAGTAACCCATTGTAGATTTCAATAGGAGTATAGTACTGTATATAGAGTACAGTACTGTATATAGATACAGTACTGTATATAGATACAGTACTGTATATAGATACAGTACTGTATATAGATACAGTATTGTATATAGATACAGTACTGTATATACAGTACAGTATTGTATATAGAGTACAATACAGTATGTCAACATTTTTGTATACAGTACTTATGATTTATGTAGACTGGCTGGGAGTCTTATTGTTGCTCATGAGAAGACTGCAAAAAGTGAACGCACAGAAATATTGTTAATGGAAAGAGAAGGGAACTGAAATTTATGTGAGATGAGTGATTAAAGTAGTTAGTTATTTTAAATAGTTTGGTGTGTTAGTGAGTTACCGGGTAGTTTAGTAATTTATTATGCACCCCACACCCATCCCATGGTCGATGGAGGAATGGGTTCATAAACTGAATCCCACAATTCATTTAGCTAAAGAAGTAAGTCTTGTGAAGCTGGTAAATAAATCATATAAATATACAGTATGTACAAATTTAATCTGCCCCCCATATGTCAAAAAAATTTTTTTACTTGCAACCCAGTTTTAAATGTTTATTTTTTATAAAATTCTACTTTAGAAATTAAAATTCTACTTTAGAAATTTACAAATAAGCACTTACGACGCATTTTTCTTGGCAGTTTTCTCCTCACGAGCCTGAATCTTCATCTGTTGCACGTCAATGGAGTCAGCCTTGCGACGCCTGACGTACAGGTCGTGGTTGCCCATGCACAGCTGCAGAATGGTCTTGTTCACTCTCACATGTGATGCCAAGAAAATAAAATCTGGAGATTTCTTTTCAATAGGTTTGATGAGAAATTTTACATTGTGGAACTTGATGTTGCGAATCTCAGACCAAGGGAACCCAATCTTAGGAGTTAATCTGTAAAACGTGATAAAAAAAATTATTTCTTAGGTGTGTATCTCGTAATCTTATGATAAAGAGAACTGTACAGATTTAGAGCTCTGTTATTGTCATCATAGATTATTATAGTATTTGGGTTGATTGATACAGTAGAATGCTTCAGGGTGACCAAGACAAAATGCAGAAACAATTTGAAAGATGGCTTCTCGACTTAAACACAAGTAAATGTATGGTAATGCAAGTGGAATGGGGAGCAAGGAGACCACATGGCCAGTATACAATGAGAGGAAGGGAGTTACTTGAGTCAGAAAAAGGAAAGGATTTGATAGTTTACAACACCAAACCTGTCAGCAGATTATATTCTGTGCATTATCAACAGAATCACACCAGCAGTACATGCAAAGCTGTGAAGCATCCCAGTAACTGTCAGGACACTCTACACTGCCTATGTGAGATGTGTTAGAGTAGTCACAAGACTACTTTAACATTTAACATTCAGCATTACAAACAAGCAAGAAACAATTACACAGCATTGAGAAAAAAAAGAGGCAGAAAGAAACTTTGAGAAAGGTATAGCAGACAAATGTAAAACCGATCCAGGCCTTTTCTACAAATTCATTAAAAGCAAGCTGCATATAAAATATAAAATCCAGAGATTGAGAAAGGGGAATATTCTCCTCCTGAGAATGAAAAAGAAATGTGTGAAATGTTAAATAAGCAAGTTCCAAAGTGTATTGGAACAAAATGAGGATTTCAGTGAGCCGGACCAAATACCAATTCTAGTACACGCCACAGAATACATAGAGGCATCGCAAAACGAAGTGGAAAAATTACTCATGAGGCTAGAAGAAATAAAGCGGTTGGATCTGATGGAGAACATCCTCTGAGAACACCCCCTGTGAGAGATGGAGAACACCCCCTGTGCAACTGAGCTGAGTATTCCACTAAAATGTATATCTCAGACATGCACAGGAATCTTATCAGATATATGGAAAAAGGCAAACATAATACCAATTTATAAAAATGGTAGTCGAGAGGAAATTCTAAATTATAGACTCGTGTCATTAACAAGCGTGGTAGTCAAAACCCTAGAAACAATAGTTAAAGCCAAATGGGTTGAACACCTAGAAATAAAGACACCATAACGGACAGACAGTATGGTTTTCGAACAGGAAGATCCTGTGTAACAAATAGACTTAGTTTTTATGCCACAGAGATACTACAGGAAAGAGGTGGTTGAGTTGTGTGTCTATCTGGACCTGAAAAAAGGCTTTTGATAGAGTCCCACACAAGAGGCTGTTCTGGAAACTGGAACATGCTGGAGGGGTGACAAGGAGACTTCTGAGATGGATGAATTTTTCTTTAACTGACAGACAGATGAGGGCAGTAATCAGAGACAAATATCTAACTGGAGAAGTGTTACTAGCGGAGTACCACAGGGTTCAGTTCTTGCGCCAGTAATGTTATCGTCTACATAAACGACCTACCAGAAGGAATACAGAATTATTTGAACATGTTTGTGGATGATGCCAAGATACTGGGGAAGATGGGAGACGCAAACGATTATCTGGATCGATTTGCCCTTCACATCGATCCAGATAAAATGAGCGTCATTTGTCATTTGAACTTGGAGCGTCAAGTGAAATTTAGTGTGAATAAATGCCATGTTATGGAATGTGGAATCAGAGAAAATAGACCACACACAAGTTACAAATTATGTGAAATGAAATTACATAACTATTAAAAAACGAGACCTAAGCGTGGTTTTAGATAGTAAGCTGTCGCCAAAGGAACACATAAAGAACATTGTGAGAGGAGCGTATGTGTCGCTTTCCAACTTCAGACTTGCTCTTAATTATATGGATGGTGAAATATTAAAGAAACTGTTCATAACTTTTGTGAAACCAAAATTGGAATATGCAGCAGCTGTATGGTGCCCAAATCTCAAGAAGCACATAAATAAACCGGAACCGATGCAGCGGCATGCTACAAATTGGCTTCTGGAACTGAAAAACGAGGAGAGACTAGAGGCATTAAATATGGCAAAACTAGAAGATAGGAGAAAGAGAGGTGATATGATCACCACTTACAAAATACTAACAGGAATAGATCAATTTGGCAAAGAGGAATTCCTGAAACCAGGAACTTCACCAAACTCTTGGAAGTCACAGATACACACACACATCTACTGTTGTCATATGTGGACTACATCACACATAAGTGTAAGAAGGCAGCAGACAAGTTCGTCCTAGTCCAAAAGGAAAAAATGAATTGCAGACGATAAACTTATGGTTTAATTTGTAAAAAAATATTTGAAAAGCTAACTACAAGCAGCTTTACTCATATCTAGTCAAACTCAATATACTTAGCTCTTGCCAATATGGTTTCAGACCCAATAAAAGCACTAACGATGCACTTGTTAGTATGATTAACTTGATACATACAGCTCTTGATAAAAATGAGTTCCCTGTTGGGTTATTTGTTGACCTACGTAAGACTTTTGATATTGTCAACCACCAAAATCATCTTCTTAAATTACATCATTATGGAATCAGAGGTCACTCCCTGCAATACCTTCAGTCTTACCTTACTGACAGGCTCCAGTATGTTTATTTATTTATTTATATATATACAAGAAGGTACATTGGGTTTGTGAGAATACATAACATGGTGTTTACAATCTTGTAAAGCCACTAGTACGCGCAGCGTTTCGGGCAGGTCCTTAATCTAACAGATAATTTTAAGTAGGTAAATTCTAGCAGAATTAATAAAATGATAACAGATACATTGCAAGAAAAAAAATGAGATGAGAGAGATTAGTAAGTATATTAAAGCACATTGGTATATTAAAGCTCTGATTGATTACATTGACAGCTTGATTGGTAATTTAAACAAGATTAATAGGCACCATACAGCAAATTGATAACGCATATAAGAAGACAGCAATGATCACAATGGTAAAGTTGTTCGGATTGGATACATGAAGATTGGGAGATTGGGTAGCACTCCCAAGTTTCTGTGAATAATTCCATTTTCCTACACTACACATAAACATTGGTGTGCCACAGGGCAGCATACTTGGCCCTCTCCTCTTTCTCATTTACATTAATGACCTTCCAAATGCCTCTCAAAACCTCAAACCAATCTTATTTGCTGATGACACAACTTTCATTTTCTCCAGTCCTGACCCCCTTGCTCTAAATGTCACTGTGAATACTGAACTAAATAAAGTCCATCTCTGGCTAACTGCTAACAAACTCACTCTTAACATTGACAAAGCTTTCTATATTTTGTTTGGTAATAAATCCTCAAATGAAATTAATCTAAGAATAAACAATATACATATCAGTAGTAAAGTTGATGGTAAATTCCTTGGTGTCCTCATCGATAACAAGCTGAATTTCCAGGGACACGTTCTAAATATAGCAAAAAATGTTTCTAAAACTGTTGGCATTCTTTCTAAGATCAGATATAATGTACCCCGCCGTGCCCTGGTGACGCTCTATTACTCCCTCATCTATCCTTATCTCAACTATGGTATTTGTACTTGGGGGTTCTACTACCCAAAATCATTTACGTCCTCTAATTACTCAACACAAAGCTCCTATTAGAATAATATCTAACTCTGGCCCCAGACAGCACACGGCACCCTTACTCAAATCTCTAAATATGTTAGATATTAAGTCAGCACATCCTCTCTTGTGTACTCTATATATTTAAAACTCCGAATTGTAATGTCAATCCTGACCTTAAAACCTTCTTTGAAGGTTGTAACAGAACCCATGGGCACCACACCAGAAACAAATACCTATTTGATATTCCAAGAGTACGACTTAATCAAACTAGAAATGCTCAACAAATCAAGGGACCTAAAATGTGGAATGACCTTCCCAATCATGTCAAATGCTGTACCTCTCTCAACCACTTTAAGATGAAAACTAAGTAATACCTAATTAACTCCATGTAACCTACCTTACCCCTAAATGTCAACCCATGTCTTACTATTTTTAAACAATGCTGTTTGTTGACCAACTTGTATATTGGCTATTTTCTACCATGTTCCCATCCTTTTTTATCTTTTATATTTTTCAACGCAATTTATACTTTAAGCTCAATTACTATTAAGTTTTAGTCTAAGTGTTTTTTCCCCACCTCACCTGGCCTGAAATGCTATGAGTACTAGTGGCTTTAGGTATTGTATGTACTACCTCTATCTATAAATCCAACATTATGCTTGTAAATCAACTATGTATGTACTTTCCTGAATAAAATTTATTTTACTTTACTAATCAGAGATGTAGGCTAGCAAAGCAACAAACTACAAGGGCTTGGGGAAACTATAGAAATAACAGGACACTAGGGAGCAGAGATGGATACCAGAGTGCTGGAATGAATACGTCAGGGTGAGAAGAGAGGCAGAAAGACAATATAAAAATGACATAGCAAGCAAGGCAAAGACTCAACCTAAATTGTTGCACAGCCACATCAGGAGAAAAACAACAATGAAGGAACAGGTAATGAAACTGAGGATAGAGGTAGACAAATTCACTAAAAACGACAAGTGTGTGAAATTGTTTATGTAATAATCTAAGATGAGGTCTGATAAAGACCTTTTGTGCCCTCTGTAATGCTTTTGGGCTACCGCTCACAGGATGAGTATGGGGTGCACAATAAACTAGCCGCCTTCGGCGGCAACAATCAAATCAAGGTCAAACGCCTCGGTTGGTCGACGTCATACCTATGTACTTAGATTAAAGGCTACATCCTTCATGGGGGGCAAGTGTACATATATACCATGTTTGACTGCTGTAAAAGGTGTTCCGTCGGCTTCGGGCTGTCTTTAATAAAGAGGTCGGTAGTCTTCTTTGATTTATATTACTGTATATGATTAGGTCTATGTTTTAGTTAGGAGTTGTACTTTTTACTCCTGAGCTTGTAAAAGCACCTTCATCACCTTCAGTGATTAAGTGCTTAATTGCACACTAGTTTCTTTATCAGCTATCTCACCCTGTCAGAGTAAATGAGACAGATGTATGTGAATGCATGTGTGTGTATATATGTATGTATATGTGTGTGTGTATGTATATGTATGGGTATAAAATATATATGGAAGCTGATCAGAATTACATTTCACCTTTGTGAATGTACATTAATGACACTATGTAAAAGACACATCAAACACTTTATGTAGGGCATACGTAAATCTGTGTATGTATGTATTTACGTATGTAGGTTAGCTTAGCATTTTAAAAGCACCGAATCACCTTCTGTGGTTGAGTGTTCAATAAACCCTTGAACTATATGTTTAACACTTCTCTAACCCTGTCCATGGAGGACAGAAGAAAATGTATATATGCTGGTTAGCATTGTAAATGTGTGGCCACCTCTGTGGTAGAAAATAATAATAATATAAAAAAAAACTCCTTTACAGAGTATTTATTTCATTATTCTTTCTTATTTTCTTATGTTCATTGTGCATGGTTGATTTGTAATATAATTTTATTGGAGGTGTTGTAGTTTCTGTTCTTAGTTCAGGATTGTACCATCGGTTCAGGTGTCGTCTTATAGTAGTGTTTATTTCTGTGTTGTTATATCCGTTGTTCACCAACACCTGAGTTATTCTTTCAAACTCCCTACTCACGTTGCTCCATTCAGAGCAGTGGATAAGAGCTCGACGAATATAAGCGCTGAGAACACTATCTTTGGGGGCACTCACTCCTACTTTTTAGGCATAATCCTATGTTTGTAGGCTTAGTATATACGCTGGTGCTTAGAGAGGTTCCTGTTTTTATTATAGCACATCCAAGAAAGACAGACTGTTTTTTCACCATTTTCATGGGTAAATCTAAGTCCTGACTCTCTCAAGATGGCATTTTAGATCAATTAGTTCATCTGGGTCTTTTACTATTACAAATATGTCATCGACATAACGGCAGTATCTTCTTGGTTTGTGTCTGATACTGAACTCTCCTCGATGGTTCCCATGTAAAAAGTTAGCAAATAACACTCCTAAGAGAGTAGCCCATTGCTACTCCATCTATCTGTAAATACATGTTACCTTGCGGACTGATGAACGGAGCATCCTTTGTACATGGCTCGAGAAGGCACTCTAAGTGTGGCTCGGGCATGTCTAATTTGGGAGTGTTCTTGTCTCTGTATACTCTGGTCAGGATCATTTCTATGGTGGTGTCGACCGGGACGTTTGGTAAATAAGGATTAGTGAAGCAATAATTCCTTCGTGCTGTGTAGTCTTTATTATTTCCAAGAAATCTGATGATGATTTTATACTATAGTTGTTTGGAATATATGGAGTTAGGAGTTCGTTTAGTCTTTTTGTCAGGTGATAGGTTGGAGTTGGTATCTGACTTATTATTGGACGTAGTGGGTTGTCTGGTTTATGTGTCGTAACATTGCCATAGGCATATTTTAAGCCATAGTCGCCTTAGAGTTTTAGTGAAATGAACACCACTTCTCTTTGCGTTGATTGCAGTAATAGTTTTGTTCACTTTGGATTTAAGGTCTTCCACAGGGCTCCTCGTGATTCGTTGAAATTTAATGTCATCGCCGAGGATGTCGTTGATTGTATTCATATAGTTTAGAGTTGGTATCAACACACATGCTGTTGATTTATGAAGCACATTCAGTGCTTAATTTTCATTGTGGATGTTTATCCTGAAACAAAGGATTAAACTCAAAATTTAAGCTTAACAAACATACAATTTGTTAAATAATAACTTACCTGTCATCTTTCTCATAGATATTGATTCCAAGTGCATCAATTCCTAAAGTGAGTTCTGTGCCTTTCTTGTTCTTAATGTCAAAGAAGTTAACACCATACATCTCGGTGTCCTGAGCTAATTTCAAGTATTCCATCATGGCTTCATCTCTGCAAGTAAGACAGTATATATAAAGCAAGACTAAATGACCAATGCAGTCAATAAGAAGATGAGACAAGTTATATATAAACTGTTGTACGGGGAATTAATTAGCAATTGTATCCAAAAGAACCCACTAAAAGTTAAAATAAATCTTATATATATTTCTTTTTCAAATTTGCATTATTTAAATTCTGAAGCCACGCTACAACAACAAGAAATTTATATAGTTTTTTTTTAAGTACCGAGAATAATAACTAATAAATAATTGCGCCAATGAGCTCTGCAGAGGGCAGGACGTGTTCTCCCAGTACACGCAAGCAGGAGAGGCCTGTATCTGTAAGAATGTCCGTTCGAGGCTGGAGGCCAGACGCCTTGGTCTGGCCTCGCCCAACTTTCACACATGGGACATATGGGAGTGTCGAAGGCCAGTCTGGGTAGGTTCCAGTGCCACGCTTTAAACAAATATCGGCATCTAACTGTCCTCTCCTGCTCATGCAATTTTATATGAAGTATGAAATATTGGTTGTGCTACCTGTAGACATATTTACAAATTAGACCTTTCAGACCAGTTGGCATGAGGTACCTGGAGCTTTGCGATTACTTTATTCACTCTCGTATTCTTGAAGATATCCTCACAGTGTACCCAAAATTTGCCAGTGCAGGCTACTAAACATATGGCCTTGTATGACTAACCATCCTGCGAGATGGGGACTTTTATTACCACTGCTGCCTTATTCAATCTTGTGTTGATGATATCCTCAAAATGCATCCGTAGTCTGCCAGTGCAGACTGTCTATCACATGCCTCTGTATGACTAACCATCCTGTGTGATGGGGATTTTTTAGCATCACCTAGTTAGCTTTTTTTGACACACTGTACTCCACTTCATATAGTCTAGGGTAGCTGCACTAATGCAGATGTACCTCATATTTTAATAACAAAATCATTGCATTGAATGAATTGCACTGTGTCTCTCAGAAATAATTTCTGAGAGACTCAGAAATGGGGGTGGAAGAGAAGGGTCGGGGGATTTTTGGAAAGGGAAGGAGATAGGCATGGAAAAAGGTGAAGAGGGGGGGGGTATGATGAGGGAGAAATTAAATTTTTTTAAGGTGGAGCGTGGTGAGATTGAGAGGAAGGGGGAGGAGAGATGGAGAGGTCCGGGCACAGCCAGGTATTCCCTCTATTGTAGTATTTACAAGGCATGCCGCTTCACAATTCAACAAGCCTGATCTCAATACAGGACTCTGCAGGATGCTCTACCCCCTAAATGCTGTATAATCCCCAATATCACCCTGGCCACTGTCATAGAAAAATACCCTTATAGTCAGTTCACTCTTTAGAAAATATCAGACTTGTATCGAAGTTTCCCAGGAACAAACTACAGACCTTTCCCAGGTTGTAACCCCACAACAGTTGCCTAACTCCCGGCAACTGTTGAGCAACTATTAAGCAAAATAGTTGCTTAACTATTTTCTGCTGGGTGAACATTAGGTGAAATGAAACGTGCCCAACCATTTCTGCCTCGCCCGGGATTCAAATCTGAGATCGGCGATTGTGAATGGGAGCCCAATTGTACTGACCTCAGCATTCCATGGTGCTCCTTGTACCAATTGGTGATCTTCTCCTCCCACTCTTCACGTTTCAGTTTGAACTGATCCATTACTCGCTGAGGCAGCAGCCGATCATTGGCCAGGAAGCCCGGCTTGTGGTACTCCGGTGAGTAGTCCCCATACTTGGCTTGCACGGCATAGGAAGACATCAGTACGGCAGCATCAGGTGGGCAGTAGATTTCATCACTTAAGATGGCATTTTTAACTTGCAAGTAAAACATTCGCTGAAATGCAACATTAGATACACAGTATAATAATAATAATAATTTTAGTTAAAAATAGTAAAGAAGAAAATTATATAGTGGCTAAATCAGTAGTCATATAAATACATCACTACAAATTGGTACTTTTAACCAAATAGTTACTAAAAGTACTATAATTTAAGGAGGATTGCTGTAATTGACCATGTTATTTCGTTTTTGTTGCACATCAATGAAAGCCTCAGTATGGAACATTAATTTGTTAATTAATCAATACATATACATTTAAAGCCTAGATTCTTAAGAACAAATCCACAAGGGCCGTGATGAGGGTTCGAACCTACGTCAGAGATAATCTCAGACGCGCCTTAGTCAACTGCGCCTAGGTTCTTAATCTTATTTACAGCCCCAGACCCCAATACCAGACCCAGTGTGTCTCCCTATACCCACTCCGGCAGGCTCTGGGAATCACCGAAATCATCACTTTTATGTATCACTATGACTTAAAAGATGTCAATAGGTGGGTATAACTTTAAATAGTGAGGAGAAGCAACAGAACAGCTGAAAGAAAATCACAAGGATTTAGCACATTCTCATACAACTATTTGTTTTTGTTTTAACTGTTTAGAGATCGAGTCCCGTACCCCAAAATGGGCATTGATACCCCTCGGATAAGAGTCCTTGATTTAAAGGTACATTTTAATGCTTGTTAACCAGCTGAAGTGAAGAGTAACAACATGACTGAGGCCAGCACGCAGTGTTACCAACACAGCACTAGTTGATATTGTTTAATATCTGCTACTAAATGTCTTATATTACACCTGACACAACATTGCAGTGAATCCTTAGAAGAATTACTGATGCAATACTGCCAGAATTAATAGTTTTCAACTACAGTTCAGACACTTCCAAAAATATATGTAATGCAATTTTTTTTTTTACATGTGAATGCACTATATTTTTGGTCAAATATATATTTATTGAAAGTTTGTGGTCTGTTTGTATCTTTTATTATTACACTCATTAATTTTATTTTATACAATTTAAACTGTGTGTGTGTGTAATTACCTAAGTGTAGTTACAGGATGGTGTGACATCCTGTAACTACACCACTACACTCGTGGTGTCCCGTCTTCCCACTACTCTTTGTGGTATAACACTTTGAAACTGCTGACTCTTTTGGCCTCCACCACCTTCTCACTTAGCTTGTTCCAACCGTCTACCACTCTGTAAAAGAAAACTTTCTACTGTTTTTTCGGCACCTCTGTTTCCTTAACTTGAAACCGTGTCCTCGTGTTCGTGATGTTGCTGTATTCAGGAATTCCTCCTTGTAAATTTGGTCGATTCCTGTTAGAATTTTGTATGTGGTGATCATATCACCGCTTTCTCCTCTATCTTCTAGTTTAGGCATGTTTAATGCCTGTAGTCTCTCCTCGTAACTCTTGTTTTTCAGTTCCGGAAGCCATTTTGTAGCATGCCGCTGCACTTTTTCCATGTGTGTGTGTGTATGTGTGTGTTCGTGTGTGTGTGCGTGTGGGTTTGTGTTTGTGTGCCACTAAGTATGCTAACACACAAAACACTCTTAACTCTGTATTAGACTCGTGTCAGGACTTAGGTTTAGTTATGAAAGCAGAGAAAAGATTCAAATACCTTGGCCTTGAGGTGCCACTGTATGGTCCTGTTGTATTCAGACTCTGTCATCAGTATAAAGAGAGGCTCCGAGCTCTCAAGGCTGTTGCAGGTTATCACTCAAGCTATGGTGCCAATGTCAGAAGTGACAAAATGATGTACTTTGCATACATCTTTAGTGGATTATGCTGTACCTCTGCTTGCTTTGATGCCTCAAAGAAACCTTGGAGAGCTTGAAAAATTGCAGAACGAAGCTTTGAGGATACGAGGGTATCCTTGGGTGCCCTCGTACCACAAAGATACTTAATATGAGAAAGGAACTTAATATTAGGAGCGTCGTTGATCGTGTTACTAAAATTAACTGTCAAATTGGTATAAAAATGCTTAGGCTAACTCATCCTAACACTTGCACAGAAGCCCTCCAGAATTTTTTAATTGAAGGTCAACATTGTTCCAAATGGATAACTAAAACTGGAACTGAACTCAGAATGTATCAGTAAAATAGAGACAATAGAGACAATAACGGCACTTTCCTTACTCCGTGGGAGATTACACCCTTTCCAGTTTTAATTCCTCCCTTTCCACCCAAGAAGCAAATTAGAGATCAGCCCAAGCTTCGTCATGAGGCAAAGCTCAACGCCTTAAGCCATATTGATGCTCTGTCCACAGAGCATTCTCTCTCTCAAATCATATACACTGATGGTTCCCTACACCGCCCCACGGGTGCAGCTGGAAGTGCAGTTGTCCTGACAATGGGCGATGGCTTATACTTTGAGTGGGGAGTCTGTATAAACAACCGGGCCTCTACCCTTCAGACCGAACTATTTGCCTTGCTCCTTGCACTGAAATGTGTACAGGTCTCCAAACTTGACACATTAATTGTAAGTGACTCCTTATCATCCTTAATTGCTCTCAACTAAACTGTAACATGCTCGTGTCCGAAGCTAGGCACAAATACAACAAAATTATTAAGGATGGTAACAGAGTCCATTTCATGTGGTCTCCATCTCATGTTGGCCTCCGAATGCATGATAGAGCTGATAAGTTAGCCAAAGAATCTGCCTTTAAAGGAGCCGTTGAGTGTAACCTTGGATTGTCAATGAGCAATCCGAGAGCAGCAGTACACCGAGAACTTCAACAAGATCTTGTAGATCTGAGGCAAAGTGAAATCGACACCAGTAATTCCATCTATCATCATACTATCATACAAGAGAAGCCAAACATCTATGGTTCATCCAATGGATGTGTTAGCAATAGGTGTTAGCTTGTTGTGGAATTGTATCCTGGGGAGGGTCAGTACTTCGCCCTTGGGGAAGGGGGATCTCGATATATGCCTAACATATATAAACACTGGCTGCCTGTCTGGTTGATACCTGGTTGATGGGGTTCTGGGAGTTCTTCTACTCCCCAAGCCCGGCCCGAGGCCAGGCTCGACCCCAACGAAATTTATTATTTGTGTAACTATTATTACTACAGTGTTCCTTCTATTTGTATAACATACTTTTAGAACCTAAAAATATTTATGCTTGCATCTCGAGAATACTTTTTAACAGTCCTTAGAGGTTTCTCCTTATTACTTAAAAAAGTGTCCTTGTAGGTTCACCTCTTAGGTCCTCAACACGTATAGCTGAGTTCTATTAGATCTTCTTTTCAATCCATATAGGGAGTCAGTTTCCGCAATTACTCTGACTATTTGTACACTGTAAACGTTCTTCCTTATATTTCCTTTGACTCACCTGGGTGTTCATCATCTATCTGTGTTCTCTGGTCTAAGTCACAACCCTTGTCTAATAGTATGTGCTTGTTCTCCATGTCGATGCCCCTTTAAACTGTGTACGTCGTGGTCATGTCTGTGTGTTAACAAGCACAGTACGCCATTCCCATACACTTCCTGTCAACAAGCACCTTTCTCAGTGCTTCCCTAACTACCCATATAAATTTTCTCAATTTCCCATGTACACAGCGTTTAAAATGAGAAGCAGAAGGCAATCATGAAAGTCAAATAAAGCTTCTCACCAGTGTGATTTCTTGAATGATCTCTTCAGTAACGTCCTCAGGGTAAAACTTGGCACGAAACTTAAACTGTAGAGGCGTTTCATGCACTTTGCCCACTTGCTGCAAGACCTACAGGAAATAATAACTTATTAACAGAATTAATAGGCTTCATTAGAAACTTTAACTCCTAAGGCATAATTCCTTAGGCCTTATATGATTTTAAATATAGATAAGAACTTTAATAATTATTCCGTTTCATTTATAGCTTGAACTATAATGGTAGGAAAAAGCAGTGCTACCAATATTTTACAGCCTTCTAAACTTCATTAACAAAGTGTATTCAAGCCTAATGTTTGCTTTTCAGTGTGAATTGTTAAATCGATCGTTTCAAATTGTAATAACGAGAAATTTCCTGACACCCTCGAACCTGTTTCTTAAGACACATCATCCTTTTATTTTTTAATTTTCATAAAAAAATATCTCTAAATGGCATAGTTACATTTCCCAGTATAGTGTAGCAAGAGCTGGGTGACTAACGTTATTGACGAGGAGCCAGATGGTGGCCTTGGTGACTCACCTTCTTGGTGAGAACGAGCCAGGTGGTGAAACCTTTGCTGTCCGTAAACTGGAGGCCGAAGAACCAGATCTCACGGAGACCGATGGTGCGCACTACCTGGTCGAAGAGCTGCTTGCCCGTTGTCGTGGGCTTGATGGCGAACTCCAGCTCCGCGTCCATGGTGGTGATTCGCACGCTCATCTGAGGAGGTGAAAAATGGCAACTGCACCAATGGTTTGGGGCTCACAATAAACTTATTCAACTGCTCTACACCATCTTCAATTCTACATTGTCCAGCACCATATAAAATGTCCCACAGCATATTATTATGGTGTGGGACACTTAATAATTTGTTGAGTTCGTTATCTACTCACAGTCGAGGATCCCGGGCGGGACAGAAATGGTTGGGCACTTTTCCTGTCACCTATTCCCTCTGTTCACCTTGGAGTAAATAGGTACCCAGGAGTTAAACAACTGGTGTGTTGTTGTTGATTTAGAGGCGACGACGATCGTGGGATTGGATACGCCCCGGCGTACCCGTATAGGGTTAATCGCAAAACCGAATGACAGGCAGATGATTTGGGGAGCCGCAGGAGTCCCTCAGGTGAAGAGCACCGCCCCCTTCCCACACAGAGAACACTGGGTAGCAAAACCAAATACTCAGTCCCCAATTAAAACGCAAAAGTCATCCGGTCTTCCCCCGACAGAGCAGAAGCCAGCTGCCTACCACGTCTGAGGGCACACCAGGAGCCCACCAAGACCCGCCAACTCCCGGCACCTCTCAGCCAAGCCGGCGCCGGACACCGTCACCCCGCCCGAAGAACCAGCCAAAAAACGTTCAAAATCTATCAACAATCCTGTGACCCAAAGCGATATGTGCGCCAGGCGTCTTACAAACCGAACCATTGAATAGGGATGCCAAACGGCAGTAGCAAATCTAAAATCGCGAAAACAGAACATGATCCGGCGGCTCGAAGGCGGAGGTTTCCATACGTTCGCTTGGAAAGGAGGGATGGAGGGAGGTGGAAATAGCCTAAGCTAATGTATCCCTCAACCCGTCCTCATCTAAAGTCCATTACATCCAGCGGTCGACCCCACAGACACATTCATAAATTTTTACATGCTGTTCATTCAAAACGGGACTTTTCTCAAATATAAATTAATATTATAATATATAGGCATATTGTGCATATATAGGCATATCTAGGTTAGGTTAAGTTAGGTGTTTAGGTTCTGTTGTTGATGAAGATGTTTTAGATTTAACTACTCAGAACGAAATGTCCATGAAGCACGGGCTATGGTGAGTCCGTAAGGTTCTGTTGGCGATTATTTGTATTTGTAGTACGTGGGTGAAGCATTTATAGCGTTGTGGTTCAAACAAAATTCGTCAGTGAAGCACTTGTCCCGGAAGTGTTCGAACATCAACAGTTGTGAGTCGTGTGTAAACCGTTTTTCATTCATAAACCGGGGGTTTGGCGGGTGCATGGAATCACTTTTGGGTCTTTGTTTGGAGGACGGGCTGCGTCAGCGAACAACCCATCCTCGACTCAAGTCCATTACATCCAGCGGTCAACCCCACAGACGCATTCATAAATTTTAACATGCTGTTCATTCAAAACGGGAATTTTCTCAAGTATAAATTAATATTATAATATATTAACATATTGTGTATAAATAGGCATAGGTTAGGTTAGGTCAGGTGTTTAGGTTCTGTTGGCGATTATTTGTATTTGTAGTACGTGGGTGAAGCATTTACAGCGTTGTGGTTCGAACAAAATTCGTCAGTGAAGCACTTGTTCCGGATATGTTCGAACGTCAGCAGTTGTGAGTCGTGTGTAAAGCGTTTTTCATTCATAAATAGGGGGTTTGGTTGGTGCCTGGAATGGACTTTGGGTCTTTGTTTAGAGGACGGGCTGTGTTTACGAATGAAACAACCCGTCCTCACACTAGGTTGTTTAAAGCAGCGGCCGTGTTCCCCAGCCGCATTCATCAATTTTAACATACTGTGTATTAAAAATGGGTTTGTTCTCATATGAATTAATATTATTATCCATAAAAAATTTATGTATAGTTAGGCGTAGGTTAGGTTAGATTAGGTGTTTAGGTTCTGTTGGCGATTATTTGTATTTGAAGTACATTGGTGAAGCAGTTATAAGGTTGTGGTTCGAACAGGACCTGAGCGAAGAACTTTTTCCGGAAGTGTTCCGGAATACGTCAATAGTTGTGAGTCGTGTGTAAACCGTTTTTCATTCATAATCAGGGATTTGACAGCTAGGTTAACGAGCTTGGCTCTTTGTTTGCGAGGACGGGTTGAATGAAAAGTTGTTTACATACGACTCACATCTGATGACGTTCGAAACTTCTCGAACAATGCTTCGCTGACGAGCTTTATTTGAATCACAAATCTAAATGCGTCTCCCATGTATTTCTAAACACCTAGCCTAACCTACGCCTAGCTATAGATTGAAGTTTATTATATAATAATATTAATGTATACATGAGAACAAACTTATTTCTAAGGTAGAATACGCCTTGTGGGCCTGAGGACAGGTGGCACCAAAACAAACTGGTCCTGATTGGCTGTCCAGCCCGTCCCCCAAACAAAGACCCAAAAGTGATTCCATGCACCCGCCAAACCCCCTGTTTATGAATGAAAAAAAGGTTTACACAGGACTCACAATATTGACGTTCGAACACTTCCGGGACAAGTGCTTCACTGACGAATTTTGTTCGAACCACAACGCTGTAAATGCTTCACCCACGTACTACAAATACAAATAATCGCCAACGGAACCTAAAACACCTAACCTAACCTATGCCTATATATGCACAATATGCTAATATATTATAATATTAATTTATATTTGAGAAAATTTCTGTTTTGAATGAACAGCATGTAAAAATTTATGAATGCGTCTGTGGGGTCAACTGCTGGATGTAAAGGACTTGAGTCGAGGACGGGTTGCGCCGTCAGAGTATCGAACAGATGACAATGAAGGGACCTTAATTTATTCTCCAGCTGTTGATTGGTGTACACGGGGGAGACATCTCCCGTCACGCAGGGTGCAGTCGCACCTCCACAGATCTCCAATATTAGCGTTTGATACTGGTAATGGCTCAAAAGGGCCACCATTTACGGGCTATTCATGCCCGTGCCACCTTTTGGGTGGCTTAATCTTCATCAATCAATCGATTGGTGTACACTACTCGTTCACGCTCGCCACAGCGAAGACCAGCCGACCCACCTCCTCGCGTACCACCTCCTGGTCACTTGGGACGGACTGGCTGATTACATCACACGAAATATTGTCATCGGAAGGTAAGTGAACAGCAGCCATTATTAGGTAGATTAGACCGGTGGAAGCTAGTTACGATATGCATGAACGCCAGACGTAAGTGATTATTTGAGACAAATGCAATTCATTTTGCCTAGTCAGAAGTGTGACAACCTAAGCAACCCATAACAACCTAAGCAACCCGTAACAACCTAAGCAACCCATAACAACCTAAGCAACCCATAACAACCTAAGCAACCCATAACAACCTAAGCAACCCATAACAACCTAAGCAACCCATAACAACCTAAGCAACCCATAACAACCTAAGCAACCCATAACAACCTAAGCAACCCATAACAACCTAAGCAACCCATAACAACCTAAGCAACCCATAACAACCTAAGCAACCCATAACAACCTAAGCAACCCATAACAACCTAAGCAACCCATAACAACGCAGCCCGTAACAACCTAAGCAAGAGATCCTTTACTGCTAGAATCCACTCAGTAAAACATCTAAACTATTGGGACCAACTAAAGAACCTAAATCTGTATTCCCTTGAGCGCAGAAGGGGGATACATAATAATTTACACGTGGAAAATATTAGAGGGGCTGGTCCCAAACCTGCACACAGAAACACCATCACATGAGACCAGGAGGCATGGCAGGATGTGCAGAATACCCCCGTTGAAGAGCAGAGGTGCAACAGGTACTCTGAGAGATAACTCTATACCTGGTTGATACCTGGTTGATGGGGTTATGGGAGTTCTTCTACTCCCCAAGCCCGGCCCGAGGCCAGGCTCGACTTGTGAGAGTTTGGTCCACCAGGCTGTTGCTTGGAGCGGCCCGCAGGCCCACATACCCACCACAGCCCGGTTGGTCCGGCACTCCTTGGAGGAACAAATCTAGTTTCCTCTTGAAAATGTCCACGGTTGTTCCGGCAATATTTCTATCAACATCAGAGGCCCGAGACTGTTCAACACGCTTCCACTACACATAAGGGGCATAACTGGGCGACCCCTCGCAGTGTTCAAGAGAGAACTGGACAAACACCTCCAAAGGATACCTGATCAACCAGGCTGTGAGTCATACGTCAGCGCGTCCATCAGCCTGGTTGACCGGTCCAGCAACCAGGAGGCCTGGTCGACGACCGGGCCGCGGGGACGCTAAGCCCCGGAAGCACCTCAAGGTAACCCATTAAACCTAGCGATACTAATGCTCAGAAAATGTGAATACTTCGCACTGTTGACGGATATTCCTTTATGAATGCGAGGTATTAGAGGCGAGAACACGTTGTATTGTAGTGCGGAAAACTGACTGTAGAGCTGCTGGCGGTAAATATATGGTGCTTAAATCTGAGCAATAATCTAGCAGTAACTCATGTGTTCGATATTAGATTTATTATTAAACATTTAATAATTATTTATTATTAATTAATTATTGAAAATTAGAATTATTAAGCACCCGTTAATATTACCACATTGCGGTAGGTGACACAGGCAGGTCCTGCGGTCTATCCTTGCCCCTTGCTGGAGGCGACCTGAGCAAGCTTTAGCTATTTGCTGAATAGAAAACGTTAGTTATTCCTATTTTAATTACGTTTTTTTCTGGGCCCTGGAACTGTTAAGTCCTTTATTACAGCTTATTAACCGACTAGCAATTATACATTTACTTGGTTCAGAGATGAAGTAATCATTCATTGTGGCGGGGGACAGGCAGCCAGGGTATATTTATACACGAACTCCTGGGTACCTACTTACTGCTAGGGGGAATTGGTGTATTAGGTGATAGGAAATATGCCCAGCTATTTCTCTCCCGCCCGGGGTACATATGTATCCCGGGCAGGATAATGTGTATATGTATCCCGGGCAGGATAATGTTTATATGTATCCCAGACAGGATAATGTGTATATGTATCCCGGGCAGGATAATGTGTACATGTATCCCGGGCAGGATAATGTGTATATATATCCCGGGCAGGATAATGTGTATATGTATCCCGGGCAGGATAATGTGTATATGTATCCCGGGCAGGATAATGTGTATATGTATCCCGGGCAGGATAATGTGTACATGTATCCCGGGCAGGATAATGTGTACATGTATCCCGGGCAGGATAATGTGTACATGTATCCCGGGCAGGATAATGTGTACATGTATCCCGGGCAGGATAATGTGTACATGTATCCCGGGCAGGATAATGTGTACATGTATCCCAGGCAGGATAATGTGTACATGTATCCCGGGCAGGATAATGTGTACATGTATCCCGGGCAGGATAATGTGTACATGTATCCCGGGCAGGATAATGTGTACATGTATCCCGGGCAGGATAATGTGTACATGTATCCCGGGCAGGATAATGTGTACATGTATCCCGGGCAGGATAATGTGTACATGTATCCCGGGCAGGATAATGTGTACATGTATCCCGGGCAGGATAATGTGTACATGTATCCCGGGCAGGAAAATGTGTACATGTATCCCGGGCAGGATAATGTGTACATGTATCCCGGGCAGGATAATGTGTACATGTATCCCGGGCAGGATAATGTGTACATGTATCCCGGGCAGGATAATGTGTACATGTATCCCGGGCAGGATAATGTGTACATGTATCCCGGGCAGGATAATGTGTACATGTATCCCGGGCAGGATAATGTGTACATGTATCCCGGGCAGGATAATGTGTACATGTATCCCGGGCAGGATAATGTGTATATGCACCATCTGCTGCTGTAAGCCTGAGCTAATGTAAACTTTGTCAGCAGAACTTTTCAAGCACCTTACTTTACTACACAAAGGTCTGTGAAAAAACTCAGTTTGGAGATAACTATTTCGCTTGGGTATGGGGTCCACTATCACTCGCAGGATGGGGGGTCCACTATCACTCGCAGGATGGGGGTCCACTATCACTCGCAGGATGGGGTCCACTATCACTCGCAGGATGGGGGTCCACTATCACTCGCAGGATGGGGTCCACTGCCACTCGCAGGATGGGGTCCACTGCCACTAGCAGGATGGGGTCCACTGCCACTAACAGGATGGGGTCCACTATCACTCGCAGGATGGGGTCCACTATCACTCGCAGGATGGGGTCCACTATCACTCGCAGGATGGGGTCCACTATCACTCGCAGGATGTGGTCCACGGCCATTCGCAGGATGGGGTCCACTGCCACTAGCAGGATGGGGTCCACTATCACTCGCAGGATGGGGTCCACTGCCACTCGCAGGATGGGGTCCACTATCACTCGCAGGATGGGGTCCACTATCACTCGCAGGATGGGGTCCACTATCACTCGAAGGATGGGGGGTCCACTATCACTCGAAGGATGGGGGGTCCACTATCACTCGCAGGATGGGGTCCGCTGCCACTCGCAGGATGGGGTCCACTATCACTCGCAGGATGGGGTCCACTATCACTCGCAGGATGGGGTCCACTGCCACTAACAGGATGGGTTACTCACCTGTGTACTCACCTAGTTGTGCTTGCAGGACTAGCCTAGTGCCTACCTCTGAACATTTTCCAGCTTCGTCTTGTGCTTGACAAGGTACGGGCTCCATGCTGGGGCCGCATACTCCAGGATTGGTATTACGTGGTATACAGGGTTCTGAATTATTCCTTACACAAGTTCCTGAAGGCAGTTCTGATGTTAACCAGCCTTGCGTACGTCGCCGATGTTATTCTTTTAATGTGGGCTTCAGGAGACAGGTTTGGTGTGATATCAACGCCTAGATCTTTCTCTCTGTCTGTTTCATGAAGGACTTCTTCTCCCATTTGGTATCTTGTGTCTGGCCCCTTATTTCCACTGCCTAGTTTCATTACCTTACATTTACTTGGGTTGAACTTTAGTAGCCATTTGTTGGACCATTCATTCGGTTTGTCTAGGTCATCTTGTAGCCTCATACTATCTTCCTCTGTCTTAATCCTCCTCATAATCTTTGCATCATCAACAAGCAATGAGAGGAACGATTCTATACCCTCTGGGAGATCATTTACATATATCAGAAACGGTATAGGTCCAAGGACCGAACCCTGCGGGACTCCACTAGTGACGCCTCACCAATCTCAAACCTCACCCCTCACAGTGACTTGCTGTCTTCTGTTGCTTAGGTACTCCCTGATCCAGTGAGTACCTTCCCTTTCACTTCTGCCTGCATCTCCAGCTTGTGCACTAGTCTCTTATGTGGTACTGTGTCAAAGGCTTTCCGGCAATCCAAAAATATGCAGTCTGCCCATCCCTCTCTATCTTGCCTGATTTGTGTTGCCTGGATTTGTGTTGCCTAGAATTCAATTAATCCTGTGAGGCAGGACTTGCCATCCCTGAACACATGCTGATGTTGTGTTACAAAGTTCTTTCGCTCCAGATGTTCCACCATTTTTTTTCGCACAATCTTCTCCATCATCTTGCATGGTATGCAAGTTAGGGACACAGGCCTGAAGTTCAGCGTCTCCTGCCTATGCCAATATACAATATTTTTGTATATTGGGATTACATTGGCCATCGTCCAAATTCTTGGCAGTTCACCTGTTACCAGTGACTTGTTGTACACCATGGAGAGTGGAAGGCACAGAGCTTCTGCTCCTTTAGTATCCATGGTGAGATTCCATCCGGGCCTCTAACCTTTGTCACATGCAATTCTAGCAGATGCTTCCTCACCTCCCCCTCTGGTAATCACAAACTCCTCTAGTGGTGTCTGGTTTGCTATTCCCTCTCTTATCTCTGGGACTTCTCCTTGCTCTACTGTGAAGTCCTTCTGGAATTTCTTATTAAGTTCTTCGCAAACCTCCTTGTGGTTTGCAGTGAATCTGTCTGCCTCTACCTTCAATTTCATTACCTCTGAGTGTGTGTGTGTGTGTGTGTGTGTGTGTGTGTGTGTGTGTGTGTGTGTGTGTGTGTGTGTGTGTGTGTGTGTGTGTGTGTGTAATATATATATTACACACATAAACTCCAGTTTATGTCAAACGTCTACCACTCGTACTTTTCAAACCTAGTATTGGAACCTTCCGGTAAGTTTGCGTCTATAACGTTACGTGGCGACGTACATGAACGCATAGCAATACATGGTGTCATTGAGTACATATACAACTAGGTGAGTACAAGTAAACATACTGCTGGACTTGAGTACCGCGTGGGGCGGCGGTCGCCTCAGGCCGGGTGAAGGTAAGAGGCTACTGTGGCGCTAATCAATGTTATCATCTTCGTGTCTAGTGTCCAGACCCGAGTGTTCTTACAAGGAGTAAGGAAGAATAAGACATTTATTCAAATTTGTATGCCATTCATGGCCCGCCCACCCTGTAGGGGTGGAGCGGGCCATGAATATAATATCAAAATCTTGAATTTTAACAATATCCCCACCCCTCTGGTGTGGGGGATGGGTATGAGGTGCATAATAAAGAAATGAAATGAAAAAAAAATGGGAAGGGGACGCACAATCGCCCAGTGTTTTCCTCTGGTGTGCAGCAAGTTTTATAATATGGACCACGACCAAAAGCTGGGAGTCTGTTTATGTGGTATAGATGATAGGCCTACTACTCGTATCTTTATACTTCGCCCTCTCTCTCGCGCGCGCGCGTGTGTATGCGGCAACTACTTTTCGTTATAGCTTTCCTATATAAATTATGTTAAATATTAGCAAACATTTGTCATCGGATACGAAGACTACACAGCAAAGCCGCAATAGGCAATCTCATAAATGAACTTCACAATATAAACTGGGAATCTGAATTAGATAATACACATGATATAAATTCATTAAGACATGCTCCTCACCAATGTCTGCTACAACACACACAGCCTCTACAACACTCACTGTCCTCTCCTCACCAAGCAAGTAACTGACAACACTAAACAACACCTGAAGCGGTATACTTAAAGCAATTAACAAGACACTTGAATATGATAAAATAGGATTGGCCTAGTTGCAAAAGAACAATAAAATGATAGTCATCAATGCCCGCCAATATAATGCGTCAAACTATCCTATTTTGAAGATATATTTAAAGAAGGAAAAGAGAAAAGCGCATGGGGAACAGTTTTGACATCTTAGGCTTTAAACAACACTCGCATAACAGATTAAACTCTCCGAAGGGGAGTTACACACTACCAACAGACTTAGAAACTGCAACTGAATTTAATTGTATAATTTTATTTATTGGCGTTAACGTTGCCAGAAATATCCCATACACCCCAGACACATGTTACTACATATCTCACCAGCAGCTATCTGTTACGTACTCCTAGCAGAATACGTATATAAATTTAAAATAAATATTATTTTATTTTATCATTGCATGTATATGTACACACATTGTGTTTTGGGTAAATTGTCGTGTGGTTTGGCAGCGTCAGTGAACAAGAGCGCGGTTGTCTCTGCACACGTCTATTACTTGATTGATACGGGAAAGCTGGACCTGTTCAGTTTGAGAGTTCCAGTTGTCACTTTTATTTAGTTAGGAAATGCTTTATATATTGTAATTAAACAGGTGTCATTATACTTATATATTTTGTAAGTAACTATTATATGTAACTTGCAGTCTTATGTGTTTTGAGAACAAGTGGTTGTTCAATTAGTTTATAATATTAAAAAGTCCTTAGTTTCCATCCCTCATCCTGGGATGAGGCAGACGGGAGGTGAGAATATGGGTGGCGACAGAGCGAGAGTTCAGTAGCTGAGCAGAAACCGGGGAGATAACACTTGTTGGAGTTAAGTCATTCTTTTATTCTAGCCATATAATTATTCTTAGTATTGATTTAATGTCTGGAAGTTACAGTGATATTTTTTTTAATGTGATATATTGTGACCATATAATCATCTGTTTGCTTTTGAGATTTATTTAATATAATAGTATATATCTATACTTAGTGTCTTTATTCTTCAGTCCTATGAAGATTCTATTTTGTGCTCAGTACTTATTAAGGGGTTATACTGGTGATTCGCTATTGAGAACAGCAGTTGTGTCGTATCCCTAGACTTATTAAAGTTTGGCTGCTGTAGGATCACGAGCCGTAACGTACGATAGGTAACAAAGAGTTATGGGGGCCTGTGCCGGGAAATATTGTCCCACTTAACTTAACTATGCTAATCTAACCTTGCCTTCCTAGGTACCAGTGTGTCAAGTCTCTGTGTGTTTCTTAAGAACTATTCCATGTGCCAAGCAAGCCTTCCTGTGTGTCAAGTAACAACGTTTCACGATTTTGAGGTAAGTCATCCTATATATTTTGTTTGTGCAGTGAGGCCAAGCGAATTTTCAGTGTGGTGACAATTTTACAGTGAAGTGTAGTGCAGTGCCATTATTTTAATTATTTTTGTGAATCAAGTGCCAAGTGTTAGTAACGATGGAGGAGAAAGTTGCAGCGTTGGTGGCTCACCCAGACTTTGAAGGGATTCAGAACCTTAAAAAGACTGAGTTAATACAAATGGCAAATCAGTTGGATTTGACCGCCAGCAATAGAATGGTTAAAGCCCAAATATTGAAAGTCATTGTGACGCATTTTGTTGAGAATGGGGATTTAGATGAAGAAATTCTAGAAGAGTTAAGAGAGGAGTCGAGTGATCAGATGACGTTAAAGCGTCTTGAGTTAGAAGCTCGCCAATTAGAGCTTGAAGCTCAAAAAGAACAGAAAATATTAGAGGCTGAAGCTCGTCAAAGAGAGATTGAAGCTCAACAGCAACAGCAAATATTAGAGGCTGAAGCTCGTCAAAGAGAGATTGAAGCTCAACAGCAACAGCAAATATTAGAGGCTGAAGCTCAGCAAAGGGAGCTGGAGACTAGGCGTTTAGAAATTGCGGCACAAAACCAGAGAGGTTTAATTGAGTTGCAACTTGAAGCCACAAAGAAGCAACAAGCCGAGGAACAAACTAGGCAATTAGAGATTCAACAACAAATGGCTGACACTAACTTCAGGCTTGAATCACAGCGTATGGCAGCTGGGCATGGAAATACTAGTAATGTTTCAACAAATAGTGATAATAATCCCATCAGGATGAATAAGTATATAGAGTTGCCCAAGTTCAATGAGGAAGATCCTGAGGTTTTCTTTGCACATTTTTATAAAATTGCCATCAGTATGAACTGGCCAAGGGATCAGTGGGTAGCCATTATGCAGTCTCAATTCAAGGGGCGTAGTCAGGAGGTTTTCACATCCTTACCTGACGCTCATAGTTTTGATTATGACTTTGTAAAGAAAAGCATCTTAAATGCTTATCAACTAAATCCAGAGGCACACAGGCAAAAGTTCAGGAACCTAAGGAGAATCAAGGATCAAACAATAGCAGATTTTACTCGTCAGAAGACGAATTTTTGCAACAGATGGTTAAAGTCACTTGCAGTCACTGATTTTGATGCTCTAAAGAATCTTCTCATAATGGAAGAAGTATTGTCCTGTCTTCCAGACCAGTTGTCTACTTTTATGGCAGAACAAAAGAATGTAACAGATATTGATGAGCTGTCAAAGCTCGCGGATGAGCATGAGTTGCTGACTAAGGCCCCGTTTACGGCCACTTCACCTAAGTCTAGTCGTAGAGTAAATTTCAATGCTCACCGTACTCCTTATCAGTATAAGTCTCCTCCTGGTACTCCAGTTACTCCCATGAGCTCTTCTCTTACAAAACCTAATCCTGCTACTTCCTTGTCAGGAATGTCAAATAATAATAAGGTTATTTCTAAACCTACAGTTGGTTCTACCAGTGTGTCCACTGTAAGGTCCTGTTCCCATTGTAAGAGAAAAGGCCATGGAATTCATTCATGTTTTATATTGCACCCTGAGTTACGACCAACTGGTCTCATTTATTGCAGAGGTGTGCAAAATAAACTTACTAATAAACATGTAACTGTAAACCCCAATTGGGTGAAACAGTATTCACCATATATGTCTTCAGGTGAAGTCTTGTGTATTAATGGGAAGTGGAAGCCAGTGGTTATTCTTCGTGATACAGGTGCTTCCCAAACCATAATTTCATCCAGTATTCTTTCTGATGTTGAAAAGAGAGAGACAGGAAAGTTTGTTGTTCTTCAGAGTGTTGCAGGATGTAAAACTGTACCTCTAATAGACATTAATTTCAGATCCACCATTACACCACGTTTATGCACTGTGGGTGTTAGTACACAGTTGCCCATCCCAGGTGTGGATGTTATATTGGGTAATGATGTGGCCATAAATCATGTTGTGGGTGAGATTGATCCCCGTTTGTGTAAACAGCCAGTTGCAGACCATGTTTATTCTGCCTGTGCTGAAGTTAGTTCTATGAATGAACCTGTTGTAGAAGATGGTTTTGTCCCTTCTACCTGTGCTGATGTCAGTACTCTTATAAATCCAGTTGTCAGTTCTGATGTTGTTACTCAAGCATTTGTTCCAGTAACCAGTACCCCTTCAGTGGAGAAATGGGATGTGGTTGTTCCAGATTCCTGTGTGGCCGATTTAGTTGTTGAGAGTAAGCCTGATACTATGACTCTGCTTTATTCCAATAAATTGGGAAAGGATGTCCATGTACCATTGTCTTGCCCGCTCACTACGAACGTTGTGCCAGGAGTTGAGAGAAACTTAAAAGCCACGACTCTGTATTCCAGCCAAGTGAATGGTTTAGGACAAGATGTCGGGTTGGCAGAAGTATTCCCGCTCACTCCAAGTTTAGAATCAGTTGTCGAGAGTAAGTCCGTTGTGGAGGCCCCGCCTCACCCTAGTCAAGGTGATATAATAGGGGAGGAGGTCAAACTACCTGTTACTTGCCCGCTCACTTCAGATTCCCTTCATTTAATTGCTTTGAGTAGAACTGACCCTAAGATTTCAGAGAGAAGCAAGGAGACAGTCTGTACTGTAGATCCAGTTTTGGAGAGTGTGGGAAAGCAGCCAGAGGATCAGCTTCTGTTGAGTAGATGGAGACCCATTGAGCCTCCCTCTTCAGTTGTCTGTGAGGATGTGACCCAGCTTGGTAGTGATATTGTTGATTGTGAGCAGACAGTACTCCAAGCAGCTCCAGAAGTCATGGGAGGAAATTTTGGTAAAATCATTAAGAGTGGTAAAGTAGCATTTGGATCTAAGTTGAGGAGTTGTGATTCTTATTCTATGTGGAGTAAGTATTTCTCATTGGGTACATTGAGTCAGAGTGTGTGTAGGATGTTGAACTCTACTTTTATTCTGCAGCCATTTTCTTGTGAAGTAATGGACTGTGGGACATCTTTGTCAAGCCTTGTGGTGGAGCAGAGAGAGTTTACTCAAGTAGGTTGTGCATCCAGTTCTGAGGAAGTGGTGAGTTATGCTAGAGCAGTGTCTCTATATTCAGATCCAGTTAATTTTGATGCACGAGTGATAAAAGTGTATGTTCCACTTAAGTGTGGTGTTGACTTTCAGAGTCATATTGGTGTTGATTTTCAGAGTCATATTGTGGGTGAAAGATTAAATCATACTGGGGAGCAGATGTTTGAAGCTCCAGGTGTGCAATTCAAGTTGGAGGATAAGGTTATCCTACCTAGAGTTAATCATTGTGAAGGGTTTCAGATTGTCCTTGGGCGTTTCCCAGGTAATCTGCTGTTCATCTTCAAGATGTTAAGACCCTTAAACCTCTTGGTTGATTGGTTGTCATCAGACGTAAATCACTTGGGAAGTGATGGTGAGGGTTGTAAAGTTTTCGGCATGTTTTATTTAGTCTCTTGGAAGACTAGACGGTTGATGAAAGTGTGTGTTGTGTTCAAGTTCACCATCAAGGAGTGTGAACTTGTCTTGAGAGTTATGATTGAGATATGGTGCCTAGGCATATGCCTGTTTTCTTTCACTGATCGTTATGACAGAGTTATGAGGCAATTGATTTCTGTGTTCCTTATGGATCATCTGAGTCAGTTCGATCAGGTTGTCTTTGCACTTATCTTGGGTTGTATTTCTTGGTTGGAAGGTCAAAGGTTTGATAAGTCGGTGTCTTGTGTTTCGGAAGGTTCTATGAATGGGAAAGTTTTATGCATAATTGTGAGGTTTAATGCTACTTTCTCTAATTTTAGTATCCATTGGGCGAGAGTATGTGTTCCACAGAGGATCAAGAGTGATGAGCAGATGTCTGTGTCAGAGCATACCCAGGAGAAGTCCCAACTCAACTCAACATACAGCCTGCTTCAATTAAGCAGTTCAGCTCCAGAAAAAGGGAGTAATGGAAAATCGAGGCTGTCTTGGGAAAATTCACCATGTGGAAAAGGAATCACATGGAAAAATGAAACTGATCTTGAAGAAATAGTAGAAACATATGAAAAGCAAAATTGCCATGATAACTGTGTGAAAGCAGCTACCTTTATTGACAATTCTATTCATGCTACTAATGATACTGTTGTAGATAGCAGTGTGAAATATGATCTAAAACAAAGTGAAATAAATGAGATAGTACCTTGGAGAGATAAATTTGCATACTCCAGTGACACATATGTAGAACATAGTCATAAGACTGAAATTTCTGAGTTTCCTGTAAAACTATATTTGGAGTGTTTTCATTTTTGTCCAGAGATGTGTTCTAATTACTTATACATGTTTGGTGTAATTAATACCATAAATCTCAAGTGTCATACATTTTACTTTGAAAAAATGCCATTGATCTTCAATCTATTGCATTTTTTTTCTTGGAGGTGGAAGTGTTACGTACTCCTAGCAGAATACGTATATAAATTTAAAATAAATATTATTTTATTTTATCATTGCATGTATATGTACACACATTGTGTTTTGGGTAAATTGTCGTGTGGTTTGGCAGCGTCAGTGAACAAGAGCGCGGTTGTCTCTGCACACGTCTATTACTTGATTGATACGGGAAAGCTGGACCTGTTCAGTTTGAGAGTTCCAGTTGTCACTTTTATTTAGTTAGGAAATGCTTTATATATTGTAATTAAACAGGTGTCATTATACTTATATATTTTGTAAGTAACTATTATATGTAACTTGCAGTCTTATGTGTTTTGAGAACAAGTGGTTGTTCAATTAGTTTATAATATTAAAAAGTCCTTAGTTTCCATCCCTCATCCTGGGATGAGGCAGACGGGAGGTGAGAATATGGGTGGCGACAGAGCGAGAGTTCAGTAGCTGAGCAGAAACCGGGGAGATAACACTTGTTGGAGTTAAGTCATTCTTTTATTCTAGCCATATAATTATTCTTAGTATTGATTTAATGTCTGGAAGTTACAGTGATATTTTTTTTAATGTGATATATTGTGACCATATAATCATCTGTTTGCTTTTGAGATTTATTTAATATAATAGTATATATCTATACTTAGTGTCTTTATTCTTCAGTCCTATGAAGATTCTATTTTGTGCTCAGTACTTATTAAGGGGTTATACTGGTGATTCGCTATTGAGAACAGCAGTTGTGTCGTATCCCTAGACTTATTAAAGTTTGGCTGCTGTAGGATCACGAGCCGTAACGTACGATAGGTAACACTATCCTAACTCTCTACTCCTTTTACCAGTCACCCAACACACTCTATATCCATAATTCAATCACTTAAAACCAAAGCTGAGAACATTAGTGAAATACCAATTATGGTTTTCAACAGTGGTACTCGTGTCCTTGCACCAGCCGCACCTCTACTTTTCAACTAATCTCTTGTCAAACTTTTCCTGATATGCTTTAAAAAAAAGTAACTCTAACTCCTAAGGGGTGATACAGCTGACAAACAATTTTTACGGAGCATTATCAAACCCACCAAATCTATCAAAATTATCTGGAAATATTATTTAAAAAAAAAACTTTCTTATAAACTTGTAAAATTCAAGATATTGTTCCAGGCAGTTCGGCTTCAGATCCCAAAAAGAGCACAATGATACCATTATTAGTTTATTGATTTAATCTACACATCCCATGACAAAATGAGTTCCAAATTGGCCTCATCACTGACCTGAGAAAGACTTTTGATACTGCATATCATTATAACGTCTTACTTAAACTTCATTATGGAATTCGAGGCCTTACTCTGAACTATATCCAATCATATCTCGTCAACAGACACCAATACGTAGCCATCAATGACTCTGGACCTCTCCCACTCTACCATTAACTACAGGAGTGCCCCCAAGCAGCATCTCAGGGCCTCTCCTATTTGTTCAGTTACTTGTTAATGTTCTTAAATTCAAACTATTTGCTGACGATACTCCCTTTATCTTTTCAAACCTCAACTCACACACACTAATATTGTAAATAACGAGTTAAAAAGAAAAATGTCCACCTTCAGCTTCACTATGTACTCAAGGATGATAATTCAGTCTTTCCTAGCTCCTAGAGACATCTCATTGTCATTACAACATCTGCCTCATTTTTAACAGTTTTGCATACTTGTCTCATGATTAATATCACTCTTGCATCCTAAAATTCCTAGATTAAGGGGGCGTCACAGCTGCGTACTGTCGCTATATGGTGTACACTGATAACCGGTGAATATCCATCAGTGTAACTGATACCCGCGATAATCGCCTCGCTTATCAAGTTGAGTTTGGAGCCGACTCTACCTTATTATATCGCCCCGATATATGACCGCAACACACACTGTACACTGTAGAACATGGCGACGAAAATGGCTTTCTTGGATAAGGAAGTTGAAGCAAAGGTTGGTGGATACACCAGGTACAAATGCAAATGTAGGATGTTTTACAATAAAGTTAGGAACTGGGAGTGGCATATAAACTCAGGGAGGAAGTAGTAGTAGTGAAGAGATCGCTGCACAACTTCCCAGCAGAAAGCTGACCAGGAGAAATATGCCATTATTAAATAAACTAAAAATCTAGCAAGCATCATGCGAATAATTCTTAATACTGACACTGACGGTATATTTTCCCAGTTTATACTTTAATATTTGTTCTGTTTAACTGAATTCCATATTATTACTTGTATGCATATCTACAAGTTTTGAAGGTATGTATATTTATGATCACCTCGTTGTTCCGCCAATACCAAATAATAGTTCACTACTGATGTATTAACTTCTACAAGGTGAGCCTGGTTAACCCAGCAGGTGTTGTAAAGTGTTCAGTATTGTACTGGTGACGATGACAACACTCTCAGAGTAAGAACTACCAGTATACACACATGGGTCAGATTCACGAAGCACTTACGCAAGTACTTACGAACGTGTACATCTTTCCTCAATCTTTGACGGCTTTGGTTACATTTATTAAACAGTTTACAAGCATGAAAACTTCATATTCAACTGTTGATATTGTTATAAACAGCCTCCTGGTTCTTCGGAGCTCATTAACTGTTTAATAATTGGAAACAAAGTCGCCAAAGATTGAGAAAAGATGTACAGGTTCGTAAGAGTTTGCGTAAGTGCTTTCGTGAATCTGGTCCATGGCCACCAGGTGACGTCCACGCACCACAGATATGTGTATATATTGACCTACATACAAGGGCTAGTCAACTAGTTCAGTTATTAAGAGCCGCTTAATTGTCGAATGCAGTGTTTGGAGCATTTACAAACTCATTAGAGATTACATGGAAAGTGAAGCCGGGATATGAAAGGATACTTTACATAGATGTGATAGTTAATAGGTGAAATAGAGGACTAGGTGTGTATATGAAAGATCGACTTGTATGCACAAAACTCTTCAATCAGGAAACTTGCGCGATTGTGGCAAAAGCATCATTATTATCCTATTATACAAACCTCCAGATGCAGCGATTGAGAAACTGAAAAGCTAAGAAAATAGACAATTATCTCAAATCTAGAAAATCCTGTGTCTGATAATGGTTTTTGGAGACTTCAATCTACTCGGTTTAAGATAACAAGCAATACAATCGTTTCAGGGGGAACCAAATAGGAAATAAAACGTGTCACCATTACGACAGTTTTTTTTTATTATTATTATTTTCTACCACAGACGTGGCCACACATTTACAATGCTAACTAGCATATATACATTTTCTTCTGTTCTCCATGGACAGGATGAAAGATTTGTCAAACATACAGTTCAGGGATTTATTGAACAACCACAGAAGGTGATCGTAGTGCTTTTAAAATGTTAGGCTAAGCTACATACGTAAATACATAGATTTAAGAATTTATGACAGGTGTGTGCTCGACTAACGAATAGCAGAGCCAACTAGGAACGAAAATACTCTTCACGAACACTGAAGAAATAATCGGGTCCGTCCCTGCGAGATATTACATACTCGGATCGCAAACTCTCTGGGGTCCAGAGAAACATAATACACGTAAGATATTAAAAACGAAAAAAAACGTGTACAAAATATCTTTGCACAAAAAGGACTTACGCAGGATATTGTTTTTACACAAAAGTCCTGTGTGTAAAAACCTTACACAAAAGTCCAGGTAAAAACGAAATAATTACCTGGAAAGGCTAGTCGGTAAATGTATTTTTACCGATAAAGGCTTAAAGAGAACTAATACACGTGTGTGAGAAGAACAGAATGGGTAGACCACATCCTGTTTCCTACATTATGCAACCTGCTCTGGATGTGTGAGAGAGAGTGGTGTTCTCTCGCTAGTCTTGTACCCTATGGCTGCTGTATACCTCTGCATATGATGTGCACTGAACATTTGTGTCGAGCATTAATGTGCATTGAGCATTTGTGTCGAGCATTACTGTGCATTGAGCATTTGTGTCGAGCATTGCTGTGCATTGAGCATTTGTGTCGAGCATTGCTGTGCATTGAGCATTTGTGTCGAGCATTACTGTGCATTGAGCATTTGTGTCGAGGATTGCTGTGCATTGAGCATTTGTGTCGAGCATTGCTGTGCATTGAGCATTTGTGCCGAGCATTGCTGTGCATTGAGCATTTGTGTCGAGCATTGCTGTGCATTGAGCATTTGTGCCGAGCATTGCTGTGTATTGAGCATTGTTCGCCAAACTAAGGACAAAAATACATCATGCCGGGTGTCTACGGATCGGTAATAGTATCAGCAGTTCAGAAATCATGCGTGTGGTGACACACGACGCCTGGTTATACTAGTAGAGGGCAGTTTATATAACGCGCATGTATAATCATGCGGGTGTGGGTTTACCCCATGAGTTACCTGTTGAGTGTAGCTCCCAGCCTGGGTCGCTCAGTTGACCTGACCAACCTGGCTAACCGGTCGTTAATAATCCCATTCCTCTCCTCTCCCTGCTTACACACGTAAAGCCAAAGTTCAGCCAATCAAATCCGTGTGTATGGTTGTGTGTGTGTAACGGCAAATCTGATGGGTGCTTTTTCTGCAGGCTTTTACTTAAATGAGTGAAGTGGGTGCCCGGCTGCTCTAGCCTCATCTCTCCTCATTCTCGCAGAAGCTAAGGACACAAGACGTGTGCTCCTCAGCTCTCTAGAGCACCGTCACTCCCCGACAGCTACACATACTCATTCCAGCAACCCGTCCTCAGACCCAGTCCATTCTATCCAGCGGTCGACCGGGAAAGATGCATTCATCAATTTTAACATGCTGTTCATTCAAAACGGGAATTTTGTCAAATGTAAACTAATATTATTACTTATTAGCATATTGTGCATATTTAGGCATTGGTTAGGTTAGGGTTTGGCGGGTGCATGGAATGGACTTTGAGTCTTTGTTTATGAGGACGGGCTGATTCTGGAAACCGGTCTAGTTGCCTCTCCGTTCGTTCATCGACAACAAAAGATCGCGCTGTATGAAAATGGTGTTCTGTTGAGTGAGTAAACTGTAATTATCTTGTGTATACAACTGACTTGCATTTTGAAGTGCTTAATTGTGATCCAGAGAGCCTGGTGGATTGTTTTGACTCTGGTTAGGCCAGAGCAAAACGTCCCGCGGAGTGCCGGTCTGGACCGTGCACGTTTGAGAATGTATTTTTCAACTCTTGTCTCAAATCATATACACAGATGGTTCCCTACACCGCACCACGGGTGCAGCTGGAAGTGCAGTTGTCCTAACAATGGGCGATGGCTTATATTTTGAGTGGAGAGTCCGTATAAACAACCGGGCCTCTACCCTTCAGACCGAACTATTTGCCTTGCTCCTTGCACTTGAAATGTGTACAAATTTCCAAACTTGATACATTAATTGTAAGTGATTCTTTATCATCCTTAAATACTCTCAACTTTTTAAGACATGACTGTAATATGCTCGTGTCCGAAGCTAGACACAAATACAACAAAATTATTAATGATGGTAACAGAGTCTATTTCATATGGTGTCCATCTCATGTTAGCCTCCGAATGCATGATAGAACTGATGAGTTAGCCAAAGAATCTGCCTTTAAAGGAGAAATTTAGTAAACCTTGGATTCACAGTGAGCAGTCTGAGAGCTTATTGTACACCAAGAACTTCAACAAAATCTTGTAGATCTGAGGCAAAGTGAAATCGACACCAGTAATTCCATCTATCATCATACTATCATGCAAGAGGAGCCACACATCTATGGATCATCCAATATAATCAACAGCCTTCTAGATGTTACTACTGCTCGGCTTAGACTCGGTTACAAGTATCTCTGGGAATTCTCATTATCTGCTGATGTAGACCTGACCAAATGTAAACTGTGTCAACAAAATTATTCGCACACCCTCCGTCACTATGTGATGGAGTGCGAAAAGATACGTGAATTTAGAGACAATTCTATAACCTAATGTTCCAGCGATGTGTAAATATTTCATTCAAAATGATCTGCTACCAGAAATTTTAGCCAAATATCCCCAGTTTGCTAACTGTAGGTAGTAACTGAGTGATTGTAACCTATCCACCGCTGCCCACTGGATGGGGGGCGGTGTGCAGGACAAACATATCAATTGTGACACTAGCTCTCCACATATGTCAAGTTGCTTAATTTAGAAACTACTTGTGGTCGATCTTGAACCTATTAATGATGTGACGACTTATATTGAATTTTGTAACTAGCTCATCAAGATTGTAACTTGCTTAGCTAAATGAATTGTGTTGTTCAGTCCCTGAGCCCATTATGTGCCTCTGTAACCCTTTCCACTACCGCCCACAAGATGGGTATGGGGTGCATAATAAATGAACTAAACTAAACTGTCTGTTTTTAATATTGTGCATGCAATTTAATTTCCCGAGCATCAATTTTGAGCTCTAAATTGTCCTTTTATATACGGCAGTGATTTTTGGCAGCCGTTATTGCTGAGGTGATCAGTGTTACCAATGTTAAGGCTAGGCTGTACTGTCAAGAGAGAATTGTGCGTAGAATTGTTTGACACCTTGTAAAGTAGACACTTGTCACATTTCCATGAGTGAATATAGAATTTCGTTTTATGTTCTAATTTTTGTGAACAAATTCGTATATTAAGCTCACGGTGTTTCAAGAAATCCTTTTTCCCTCATATTGCAAACTTTTGCCGACTCGGTCCCACGAAAGGATCCTCCGCCTTTATGACAAGCACCACATCACAAAATAACCTAATCGCTGCACAGAGTAAAGGGTCTCGAATCTCCTTTGTATGGATACAATCACACATAAATATAACTCATCATAATGACACAGACATTGCAGCCAAATTAGCGTGTAACAAAGATGAAGTTGAATTAGATCTAGGTATCCCTATCTCTACTGTCAAAACTATATTGTTCCAAACACTCAGGTCTGATAAGAAAGAAATTACTGACTCCCCAACGACCTGAAAACACTAGTATAAAAAGCTATGATTTGTTCAGATCTGAAACCTATATCTATGGGCAAGCACAAAACTTCCACCAGACTGTGCGACACAGTGGTTGCCAGGATCAGGTTGGGTTACCGTTACCTGTGGCAGGTGGCTACCGTTACCTGTGGCAGGTGGCTACAGGTGACGGGTCTCCCAATCCTGAGCACTCCAAGTGCAAACTCTGTGAGCAGGAACTGCGGCACGATCTCCCACACTGCATCACCGAATGCCCAGTTATTAGACCTTTCAGACCCGCTGGCATGAGGTACCTAAAGCTTTGCAATTACTTTATTCACTCTCGTGTTCTTGAAGATATCCTGATATTACACCCAAAATTTGCCAGTGCAGGCTACTGAACATATGGCCCTGTATGACTAACCATCCTGCGAGATGGGGACTTTTAGTATCACTGCTGCCTTATTCACTCTTGTGTTGATGATATCCTCATAATGCACCCAGAGTCTGCCAGTGCAGACTGCTTATCACGTGCCTCTGTATGACTAACCATCCTGTGTGATGGGGATTTTTTAGCATCACGTAGCTAGCTTTTTGACACTGTACTCCACGTTCATATAGTCTAGGGACTATATGAAGGTAGAGTACACTAGGGACTATATAACATCTGCACAAATGCAGATGTACCTAATATATTAATAACAAAAATCATAAATTTGGTGTTGCCGATTTCTGATCTCCCTGCACTACCAGGTAGAGATCAGACACGACCTATATCTGTCAAGATCTTGTGCTGTTACTCTAAGCATTTTACGTTGTTGATAACTGCTGTGTGCGGCTTGCACGGCTGACCTAACCCGCTACAGACGGTGGTGGTCCAACATTAATCTCACACACCTGGACATCACGTATTTTACCCTTCTTAAAAGGCGTGTTGACATCACTCCATACCTCTGTCATCGCCCTCGTGCTTCCGACGGAAAATGTGATCTTCAGCTTGAGTCTAGTTTCGCCTTTAACTCACGATGTGAACTGTAGCTGCCAAAGTCACGTAACATGTCTTCTTCAATGCCACTGATGACACCACTAGCAGTGTTAGGTGTGTGCCAGCGGATCATTAAATCCGGTGACTACGCACTAAATCGTACCCTTCAACTCAGTAGTATGATGCTCGTTTTTACCACGCTCAATAACTTTGCAAGTGATTTTTCCTAGCTAATAGGCGCTGTTGGCTAGGAGTTGATGATTTGGCTTGCACCTCAGCTGCCCTAGCCACTGCACCAGCACACAGTGGTGCTCCAACATTAAAGTATTCTCGTAATGTATTTTTGTATGTTGTATCAGTCCCTCGTCAGTGTTCAAGTCTATTAAAATCTTTCCTCACTTGTACTCTCGATGTTTATAGTGTATATTGGTATGCCGAAAATTACATGATTCTCAATGCTGTTGTTGCTACTACCTAGTGTTACGACTGGTGCTACTCTGTCTCGGAGCTGATGGCGATGGCGCACCTTAAGTGAGGATCAGGGTAATGATTATGACGATAATCATTATATATGTGAACGCACGTGGGAGCCCCCGTAAGGCTTTCCCAGGTGCTATTTATCCTCTTTTTCGAGGCCAAGGGTCCCTACAAACACAGAGGTGGTTCCTCCTATTTTTATGTATTTAACAAAATATTTTACCCAATGCTTTAATCAGACTGGCAGTCAGTTCTAACAGTTTTAATATCGGACCTGGGGGTATGGGAAAGCCTATTAACACTATTAAATATTGTCATATCATGATTCAGCATGTCACAAATAAGGTTAGTATTGCTTATGCTGGACATTTACAAATGTAAACAAAACCTATGAGGTTGGCTGGCATATAAAACACAAAACCTGAAGAAATTTAGTTTAGAGTTAGTTGTGTGGTGGTCCCTGGCTTTGCTTCTTATCAAGAACCGAAGTACTAGAGAAGGTTCATGTTCTTCATGTTCCTGAGACAAGTTGTACTGCATCTTTATCGACATTTGTATAATAGACATTTGTCTACTTCTAACGAGCAATCGACGAACATTTTAAAAACCTCTCATAGTGTAAATTCAAATGTAAGATGGGTTGATCGTATATCTGGCGTAGCGGCATTCCGTATGGCGGACAACTTTTGTATACACAAAAGCTTTCTTTTATAAAAACTCGAATTTATATTTCGGAGCTACTTGACAATATTATTCATTTTCGCACCAAATGAATGGTTTTATGGTAATGGTATGTGTATGTGTTGCCATGAACGGTGAACGCGCTAGGATAACCTTTTATTACGCCTTAGATAAGAAGTGTTTCCTCTGAACTTTCTGGAGGCGATGACTGATCTTAATCTGAAAGATAACTCCAGGAAAAAATATCGTCCAAATATTGTCGGCGTTTTATCAGCTCTGTTCAAACTGACTTCCGCAATCACAAGTCAGCCATGGACTCCCGCATTCCCACCCAGACGTCGTCGAGTGTCCGACGTACAGAGAAAGATAAAACAAATTAGAACTAAATTTTTTTTTTTTTTGGGGGGGGGGGCTGTGACAGTCAGTGATGATGGTGTTTTAGATTCAGCTACTTGAAACAAAAAGTTCCAAGTAGCACGGGCTATGGTGAGCCCGTAGTGGACTTGAGAGAGTTCAGTAGTAATGAGGGAGACCTTTGACAAACAGCGGGCTTCCTGTTCCCGTTGAGGGCACTTGAGATAGTGGCTCTCGGGTAAGTAAGCTGCCAGCACAGCTGGCTATAGCTGCTAGGTTAGTGGACATAAGAACTTGTGAGCATCATATCCTCTGGTCTGTAGAGGGGGCTCAAGCTGAACTACCCGTCAGTCACTGGCGCACACAAAGCCTCCCCCTTCCCTCCAAGGGAAGCCTGGTGTTCCATGAATGGTAAGTGGGTGGAGCAGTTCCAAGGATGGAAGGTTATTGATGTTATTGAATCGACTTGAGAATGGTCCAGGACGGACCGAAACGTCGTCGTCCCTTCACCTTCTAGTGTGTGGTCTGGTCAACTTACTTTAGCCACGTTATTGTGACTTATCGCCTGCGCATGGATAGTTATCCTATGCAGAGAAGGGGGTTGGGGAGGGGGAGGAGGGGCTTGAACAAGCATGTCTTGATTCTTGAGGATTCGGTACGCTCAAAAGAACTTACAGCTCCCAATTCTTATACAGGCTATCAAGATGCCCACACACATCGGGGGCCTGGTAGCCTGGTGGATAGCGCGCAGGACTCGTAATTCTGTGGCGCGGGTTCTATTCCCGCATCAGGCAGAAACAAATGGGCAAAGTTTCTTTCATCCTGAATGCCCCCATTACCTAGCAGTAAATAGGTACCTGGGAGTTAGTCAGCTATCCCGGGCTGTTTCCTAGGGGGTGTGTGTGTGGTGTGGAAAAAAATTATAGTAGTTAGTTGATTGTTGTCAGTTGATTGTTGTTAGTTGTTAGTTAGTGTTAGTTGTTAGTTGACAGATTCAAACTGTTGATTGACAATTGAGAGGCGGGCCGAAAGAGCAAAACTCAACCCCCGCAAACACAACTAGGTGAATACATACACATTATTTGCCAGTCTTCCTACCATTTGAGGACATCATGCAGATCTCATGAATGCGAGATCACGATGTCAGTTCATAAATAAACTTGCATGTTTATTTATGAACATGCAAGTTTTGGTTGCATTCAAGTCGTCTTTTACATACAGCATTACCTCACCTGCTCTTGTTGATGTGTCCTTTTCTGAAAGGTTGATGGTATCCTGGAAGGTGGAATTCCCTATTAAATATGTCTTCTTTTCCCCCATGTCTCGCAGATGGGGGACTCCCAATGATGTCGGGAGTCTCAGCCTCCATATATGCACACCTTACCTTACCTTGAGGTTACCTTGAGGTGCTTCCGGGGCTTACACACACAGTGCACGGTGTCACAGTACACAGTGCACACAGTGCATGGTGGCACAGTGCACGGTGTCACAGTGCACACAGTGCACGGTGTCATAGTGCACAGTGCACGGTGTCACAGTGCACAGTGTCACAGTGCACACAGTGCACGGTGTCACAGTGCACGGTGTCACAGTGCACGGTGTCACAGTGCACGGTGTCACAGTGCACACAGTGCACTTACACATGTCATGCACACAGTGCATGACATTTAATTATCAGGTTTCATGGATTTGTGTAGAAGCAATTGGTACTCCAGACCTTGATCCTAGGGGCTGGGAGACTGCTCCAACATTTTGCACATTGTTATTCCATACATTGTCATTTTAGACTTGTGCCTGTTTGTCTCCAGAGTAATAATTATATATTTATATCTGACGCTAGATTAAACACAAACAATAAGTATATGAAGTAAATATTGCACTGACAAATCTACACCAATTGTCAGTGATGATACAATATGACATATTCGATAGCCTATTCAGTACCATTTATATGAAAAGCATTAAGGTATGAGTGTAATGATATATATGCGCTTTAATATACCTACAATTTTCTCTCATCTTTCATTTTTTTCATGCTATGTAACTGTCATCATTTTTATAAATTTTACAAATATTTACTTATAAGTTTCTTAGATTAAGGACCTGCCCGAAACGCTTGCGCGTACTAGTGGCTTCACAAGAATGTAATTACTTATGCTATGTATCCTCACAATCCCAATGCTCCTTCTTGTATATATATAAATAAATAAATATTGATTATAACGTACTGGACCTGAATGGTGTAGAATATATTCAGATACTGAATGAGGTTTGAAGATGATAAATGAGAGCTAGAAACGCACAGGTGCATGTATATAGGAGACTTGTAAAGTCTCTTGTAATACTAAACATTATATATTTTCTAAGATTAATCGAGGATATATTGCATCAATACAAGTTATATGGGAACTTACAGTTTTCGGCATGATGACGGTTAATCTGCAGGGTGGCGGGACACTTCCTGAAATTAAAAATAATATTTAAACCTTTATTACAATGATTTACGTTTTCGTCTCAGAACTGAGGATCCCGGGTTCAATTCCCGGCCGGGACAGAAATAGATGGGCAAGTTTTCTTTTACTTGATGCCTCTGTTGTCCTAGCAGCCAGTATAGACACCCAGAAGTTAGGGAACTGTTGTGGGTGGCATCCTGGGAAAGGTCGACACACGAGGGAAACCTGAATACAGTCCTGAGTAAAGGTTCTTAGTTGTTATAGATTCAGCTACTCGGAACAAGTTCCAAGTAGCACGGGCTATGGTGAGCCCGTAACTTACCTGGCACAGGAGAGGTGCTGTGAATTCCCCTGAGTAAAGGCTTCCTGTTCCCGAAAACGAGTTATTACTACTGAATTACATCATATTTACACCCGGGTCAGACTTGGGCAACACCTTCCCTGCTGGGCACAACTTGACCCCAGCGTCCGTGCAGCAGCCCATCAACTGTGTATTCTCAACCCCCGCACCTACACTGTACCAGTTTGACTTGTACACACTTTACACTGTCCCATAACTGTCCCACACCTGATGATAACCTGATAACAATATTCCACACCTGTTGTACACCCCGTTATAATGAAACTAGCCTGAATTATCTTGACTGTGATAGTGATAAATGAACACTTTCTACTATAACTGTTAAGGTATATTTTTAATTACTGTAGGATGTAATTAGCGTTAGAGGCGTATGTAATTCTTTTTAACCAATAAAAGATGGCGCTCAACGAAACTTGACGTCACTTCCGTCGTTCGTTGTATCATATATGCCTAGGCCAATTGGGAGTAGTAACCGGTATTGCGGCCAATGATTTGTAGAGATGTGAAATATCTGCCTATTGGTTCTCGGGAGCTGGTTTGACCCTCAACCGTGTACAGGACAATCACGCGCAATAGGCGCTCTGTGAATATTCTGAGTTTCAGTATTACGCTGATGGTATGTCGGGCGGTAAGGATGAAAATATGGCAATGTTCTGGAAGATGTTCACGTGAGGCCAAGACATTTAATACAATAATTTGACCACGTTTGGGAATGATGACTTCGTTTGATTGTCATTCATGTGAGGCCACTGCTCAGGTACTCACCTATTTGTGCTTGCGGGGGTTGAGCTTTGGCTCTTTGGTCCCGCCTCTCAACTGTCAATCAACTGGTGTACAGATTCCTGAGCCTATTGGGCTCAGGAATCTACACTTGAAACTGTGTATGGAGTCAGCCTCCATCACATCACTGCCTAATGCATTCCATTTGTCAACTACTCTGACACTAAAAAAATTCTTTCTAATATCTCTGTGGCTCATTTGGGCAAATTTGGGCAAAGGTTTGTGTGATGCAATGTTCTCGGTAGAAGGGGTAGGGGGGGGCACCGATGTGCCTCTCCCACGGTGTGTTTGTGGTAAGTGAAGAGCGGAGGGTTAACCTTGAAACAAGATGGTGGCTTGTGGGTGAAACTGCTATATTAAATGCCATCACATCTTTTCTTGATAACATTTCACTCAAATTTGTTAATGATTCATTTATATAAAGTACTAAAGATGTCCATAACCTTCTCGGGTGAAGCCTAAAACTGTAAAGCAATGGTAATACACAAACCTTAAATGTGATGAGCAAGGCGGCGTGGAGTGGCCTTTCCTGGACTGGTACTCCTCGGTCACCAGACACTAGCTAACACTTCTCTAGACGGAACTTCACTTAACCAGAAGTGGAATTATCCATTTATAAACGTCAATCTATATAGCAGTGTAAGAATGTCCCATACTTGAATAATGTGACTATGGAGCGTGAGAGCCCGGAGCCTAGTGGTGACGCCCGTGGGTACTCCCTCACTGAACACCGGTAACACGCCGACCAGATAAGATTACTTCTCTTCAGCTAAACTAAAAAATTGACTCAAAGCAAATATGTCTTTTTATCGTCATTACTAATATGACTGACGGTGAGCCAAATCTGTTGTCAGATTAGTGAAATACTGTATTGACCAGGTAAACTGCATAGAAGCTAGCCTATCATGAGATGTTTTTGAAATGTTTGGTCACTAACATTAATCAGTACAGTAATGATAAATACGATAAGATACTGTATCAGTCACCTAGATTTAGTAATATTAGAACTGTCTATAGGATAGTATTATTTACCAACCAACTCGGGTATTAGTTCATGTGTATAGAAATTCTGGTATCATGATGCTGTGTGTTAATAAATTCAATTTTCGTATTTACAAATTTTGCTATTGCAATTAAATACAAATGATACTGTTTACAACACTGCTCATATCCCCAGATGAGATCTTTGCAAACGACGTTTATTAAACTGATTCAACGTTGATAACATTATGATCCTACCTTGATTTACCATTACTCAAGCATAGTTTATGTCTAGGCGTTTGCAAATTGTTACATTACGTAAAACTATTATGTTTTCCATTGTCGGGGCAAGGAAGCGTGTCAAGATTTTGAAGGTCTATATAATCAACCCAGCCTCCCTCCTACAATGATTGTACTTATACGAAATGTTTGGTCGAAAAAAGAAAGTAAGTCAACTGTTGTAGCCAAGAATGTTCATGTTTTGTGCCTTAATTTTGAAGGCAGGCAAAAAATAAGCCAAAAGCCAAACTTCAACATTTCATAGCTTAGTATAAATGCATTATATTTGGCCTAAGATAGCGCATATTAGGGAACTAGGATTGCATGGATAGGTTAGGTTAGATTCTTTAGTGTCTTTCCAATTTTTCTAGTGTGACTAATTAAATAATTAATGCAGAAAGTAAACTTTCTAGTCCATCTGTCCATTTTTGTACTTTCGACCCAAGCAATGGTAAGATATTTATCAGGGGAAAGCGCCAAGCCATTACGACTATATAGCACTTGGAAGGGGTCAGGATAGGGATTTGTGATGGGACGGGGGGAAGGAATGGTGCCAATGCAACAACTACTTAGGACGGTATAGGTCATAAAAGTATTTGTGTATACGTCTGATACCATACTACTTGTGTAAAGGAGGAAATGTATTTTCTGTGGTTGGAAGAAAACGCGCTCAGATTGGGGACTTGTTTATTTTATAATAGTAAATAATAAATTAATAATAAATAATAAAAAATAATAAATAATAAATTAATAATAAATAATAAAAAATAATAAATAATAAATTAATAATAAATAATAAAAAATAATAAATAATAAATTATTAATAAATAATAAAATAATAAATAATAAATTAATAATAAATTAATAATAAATTAATAATAAATAATAAATTAATAATAAAATTAATAATAAATAATACATTATTATTATTATATAATATAATAATAACAAATAGTATAATGATAAGCAATTATTTTCAATGAATCAAATAGCTAATTAGGGTGAAAAATAATTAGTGACTAATGCATAACAATAAAGTATTAGAGAATAATTATAATGAATAATCATTATAATGATAAAATATTAAATCAATTACAATTAATAGTTACATCTATAGTTAGTAATTGAAAGTTGCATTATTTGAATTTACACTAATTACAATTTATGGTAATATTTCTTAGCTATCTGCAGGCTTAGCACTTTGGAGGTACCGGTGGAGCACCCCCAAAGATACCACAAATGCCTTAGCAAGCTAGAACAAGTGCCCCCTGAGCCTCGTAGCCTGGTGGATAGCGAGCAGTACTCGTAATTCTGTGGCGCGGGTTCGATTCCCGCACGAGGCAGAAACAAATGGGCAAAGTTTCTTTCACCCTGAATGCCCCTGTTACCTAGCAGTAAATAGGTACCTGGGAGTTAGTCAGCTGTCACGGGCTGCTTCCTGGGGGTGGAGGCCTGGTCGAGGACCGGGCCGCGGGGACACTAAAGCCCCGAAATCATCTCAAGATAACCTCTCAAGAAGATAGCCTGTCTGTGCGTCGTCCCTTTGAAAAGAAACCAGAGGATACAGAGGATCCCGGGAGGAGGGTGGGCGTTTTGTAAGTACCAAACATAAGTAACATACCAAACAAGTAACAAAAACAAGTACCAAACATAAGTAACATACCAAACAAGTAACAAAAACAAGTACCAAACAAGTAACATACCAAACTACTCAGCCATTCACAACTGTCGTCCTATACAAAGAGGTGGTGGTACTTCTCTTTACTACCACCATACACTGACTTGCTTAAAAGCAATTAAATCTAGAGACCCTTGTGGAGAGTATATATTTGCCTCTTTCAGAGTCAAGGGTAACGATGCTGTCCTGACTGTGGGAGCAGTCTACAGGGCTCCTAACACTGATGTGACTGAATTTAATTCAAACCTTAGAAATCTTATACTAGAGAACCGACTGAACAAAAACCACTTAACTATTTCTGGAGACTTTAACGTTGACCTCTGCGAGCCTGATAACTCTCCTGCTGCTAGTTTGCTCAACTGTATGAATTCCTGCTTCCTCATACCCTTAATCACTAGACCTACTAGAATCACTGACAGTACTGCCACGGCTCTTGATCACATCTGGACCAACATAACCTCTCCACTTACTTCAGGGATAATCCTCGATACAGACCATTACCCCACATTTCTCCTAACCAACATTATCAAACCACCTCTAAGGTAAGGGAGATAAGCTTTAGGCTGCACAATGAAACTGCTAAAGGCAATTTTATAGCTGCTGCTGCTAATATCAACTGGGAATCTGAATTAGGGAACATAGGGGACATCAACCTAGCAGTGCAATCATTTCTTCAAAAAACTCTCAGCCTTTATAACACCCACTGTCCTATGCTAAAGAAACAAGTCACAACTAAAAGGCTAAACAATCCTTGGCTTACAAAGGGAATACTTAATCCATTAATAAAAAACATGACCTTGAGAAGAAGTATAGGTTAATAATCGTCTCCAAAGAATTACTCATCATTGCTATCTAAAATAATTAGGAGAGCCAAAATTAAATACTACGAAGACAAATTTACCCACACAAAGGGCAATATTAAGAAAACATGGAGCACAATTTCTCAAATATTGGGATCAAAGATTACAAATAACAAACCAAGACTCCTATCAAATAATGATGATCTGCTTTCAGCCTCTGACACTGCTCTTGAGTTCAATAGGTTCTTCTCTTCCATTGGGTCATCCCTTGCAAATTATATTCCATCGTCTAGTACTAATATTCAGGACTATCTTACATGAAACTATCCACAGTTTCTGTACCTAATGCCTACTAATTCCACTGATGTTACTGACATAATCCTTTCCCTTAAAACCAAGTCTAGTGCCCTTGAGGAGATACCAACTCTTATTTACAAAAAAGCCTCCACATTTTTAGCTCCTGCCATTGCATTGCTCTTCAACAAGTCACTTGAACTCCAAACCTTTCCAGATATTCTAAAAAAAGCGAGAGTAACCCCTGTCCACAAATGTGATGATCCCACTGATATTAACAACTTCAGACCCATATCAATTCTGCCAAACTTACCAAAAATATTTGAAAAACTAATCTATAAGCAGCTTTACTCTTATCTAGCCAAACTCAATATACTTAGCTCTTGTCAATATGGCTTCAGACCCAAAAAAAGCACTAACTATGCACTTATTAGTATGATTAACTTGATACATACAGCTTTTGATAAAAATAAGTTCCCTGTTGGGTTATTTGTAGACCTGCGTAAGGCTTTTGACACTTAACCACCAAAACCTTCTTCTTAAATTACAACATTATGGAGTCAGAGGTCACTCCCTGCAGTACATTAAGTCTTACCTTACTGACAGGCCCCAGTATGTTTCTGTGAATAATTCAATTTCTCCCACCCTACCCATCAACATTGGTGTTCCCCAGGGCAGCATACTTGGCCCTCTCCTCTTTCTCATCTACATTAATGACCTTCCAAATGCCTCCCAACATCCCAAAGAGTCTCCGTGGTGTAGTGGTAAGACACTCGCCTGGCGTTCCGCGAGCTCTATGTCATTGGTTCGTATCCTGGCCGGGAAGGATTTACTGGGCGCAATTCCTTAACTGTAGCCTCTGTTTAACGCAACAGTAAAATGTGTACTTGGATGAAAAAACGATTCTTCGCGGCAGGGGATCGTATTCCAGGGACCTGCCCGAAACGCTACGCGTACTAGTGGCTGTACAAGAATGCAACAACTCTTGTATATATCTCAAAAAAAAAATCTATTTGCTGACGATACGACCTTCATTTACTCTAGTCCTGACCCCCTTGCTCTAAATGTCACAGTGAATACTGAGCTAAATAAAGTCCATCACTGGTTAACTGTCAACAAACTCACCCTCAATATTGACAAAACTTTCTATATTTTGTTTGCCAATAAATCCTCAAATCAAATAAATCTCAGGATTAACAATACCCAAATTTGTAACAAAGTAGATGGCAAATTCCTTGGCGTTCTCATTGACCGCAAGCTGAATTTCCAGGGACACATTCTAAATATATCAAAAAAAGTTTCGAAAACTGTTGGCATTCTTTCTAAGATCAGATATTATGTACCTCGCCCTGCACTGGTGACACTCTATTATTCTCTCATCTATCCTTATCTCAACTATGGTATTTGTGCTTGGGGTTCTACTACCCAAAATCATTTACGTCCTCTAATTACTCAACACAAAGCTGCTATTAGGACAATATCTCACTCTGGCCCCAGACATCACTCGGTACCCTTACTCAAATCTCTGAATATGTTAGATATTAAGTCCCTGCACATCCTCTCAAGTGTATTTTATATATATAAAACGCTGAACTGTAATGTCAATCCTGACCTTAAAAGCTTCCTAGAAGGTTGTAACAGATCCCACGAGCACCACACCGGAAACAAATACCTATTTGATATTCCAAGAGTACGACTTAGTCAAACTAGAAATGCTCTGCAAATCAAGGGACCTCCAATGTGGAATGACCTTCCCAATTACGTTAAAGACTGTACCTCTCCCAATATCCCCAGTTTGCTAACTGTAGGTAGTAACTGAGTGATTGTAACCTATCCACCGCTGCCCACTGGATGGGGGGCGGTGTGCAGGACAAACATATAAATTTTGACACTAGCTCTCCACATATGTCAGTTGCTTAATTTAGAACCTGTACTTGAGGTCGATCTCGAACCCATTGTTGATGTGATGACTTATATTGAATTTTGTAACTAGCTCATCAAGATTGTAACTTGCTTAGCTAAATGAATTGTGGGGTTCAGTCCCTGAGCCCATTATGTGTCCTCTGTAACCCTTTCCACCACCACCCATAAGATGGGTATGGGGTGCATAATAAATGAACTAAACTAAAACTCTCCCAACCAGTTTAAGACAAAAACTAAGTACTACCTAATTAACTCAATGTAACTTACCTCACCTCCAAAATGTCAACCCATGTCTTCTATTTTAAACAATGCTGTTTTATTGACCAAATTGAAATTTTGTTTTTTTCTGCCTGTTCCCCCCCCTTTTTTATTTTTTTTCTCAACACAATTTATACTTTATTCTCAATTAGTATTAAGTTTTAGTCTTTAGTGTTTTTCCTGCCCGAAACGCTTTGCGTAATAGTGGCTTTAGGCATTGTATGTACTAGCTCTATCTATAATCCATCAACTTTTGTATCTTACCTTGTATGTATGTACCTTACCTGAATAAAAATGTATTATTATTATTATTATTATTATTAAGTGAGCAGCTGCATGTTCGTCGAGACAGGGGCCACCCGGTCTGCAGGCAGTGCTTATATAACCTCGGCTCATTGCGCGCGCAACTTGGGCGGTTAGACTGAGCTTCCAGACTTATGTTTTCTTCTCCTCTGAAAACCCACCGCTTTTAGGGGAAAGGCAGTGTTCTTTTTCTGAGGTTGGAAGAAAACGCGCTCAGATTGGGGACTTGTTTATTTTATAATAAATAATAAATTAATAATAATTAATAAATTAACAATAATAATAAATTAATAATAAATAATAAATTAATAATAAATAATAAATTAATAATAAATAATAAATTAATAATAAATAATAAATTAATAATAAATAATAAATTATTAATAAATAATAAATTATTATTATTATATAATATAATAATAATAACAAATAGTATAATGATAAACAATTATTTTCAATGAATCAAATAGCTAATTAGGGTGAAAAAATAATTAGGGACTAATGCATAACAATAAAGTATTAGATAATAATTATAATGAATAATCATTATAATGATAAAGTATTAAATCAGTTATAATTAATAGTTATATTTATTTATTTATTTATTTATATACAGGAAGATACATTGGGTTTGTGAGAATACATAGCATAGTACAGTATTTACAATCTTGTAAAGCTACTAGTACGCGCAGCGTTTCGGGCAGGTCCTTAATCTAACAGATAATTTTAAGTAGGTAAATTCTATCAGAATTAATAAAATGATAACAAATACATTGCAAGAAAAAAAATGAGATGAGAGAGATTAGTAAGTATATTAAAGCACATTGGTATATTAAAGCTCTGAATGATTACATTGACAGCTTGATTGGTAATTTAAACAAGATTAATAGACACCATACAGCAGATTGACAGCACATATAAGAAGACAGCAATGATCACAGTGATAAAGATGTTCGGATTGGGTACATAAAGATTGGGAGATTGGGTAGCAATAGATACAGTGCAATTTTAAAGCAAAAGGTAAAAACTATGAAGATAAAATTAGGTACTTTTTAGTATTGTTTTTGAATGACGCAAAAGTTGGACAGCTTTTCAATTCAATAGGGAGTGAGTTCCATAGACTGGGTCTCTTTATTTGCATAGAGTGTTTACACAGATTAAGTTTGACTCTGGAGATATCAAAGAGATATTTATTTCTGGTGTGGTGATAATGGGTCCTATTACATTTGTCCAGGGAGAGTTTCAGAGCAGGATTTGCATTTAAGAACAGGGTTTTGTAAATGTAGTTGACACAGGAGAATTTGTGGAGTGAGATTATGTTTAGCATGTTTAGGGAGTTAAACAAGGGGCTGAGTGCTGTCTGAAAGCAGAATTTGTTATTATTCTGATAGCAGATTTTTGCTGGGTGATGATGGACTTGATGTGGTTTGCAGTGGTTGAACCCCATCTATATCTATAATATCACCATCTATAGTGAACATCTATAGTTAGTAATTGAAAGTTGCATTATTTGATTTTACACTAATTACAATTCATGGTAACATTTCTTAGCTATCTGCAGGCTTAGCACTTTGGGGATTCCAGCGGAGCACCCCCCATCCAGTGAGGGCCAGCGTGGTGGAACCCCCAACCCCGAAGGGCCAGCGGCGCGGAACCCGCAACCCTGAAGGGCGAGCGGCGGCTGGCCGCTGCAACTAGGAATGTGACTACTCGCACTGTGGCTGTAACCGTGCCTGTGACATGTTTCCCTGACTTAAAAACTTACCAAACCGGGTCTACTAGACAGATGCTACAAGTGAAACAGCTTCCTTGCCGAGGCCAACGGAGCGCCATCGCGACGTGCCAAGAGCATAGAGAGTCAAGAGCCCACCAACTAGGCCTTGCGAGGCAAGTGTTCCTCGCCAACCTTTAACTAGTGATATGGCCACTCGTTTCTGTGACAGCAACCGTGCCCGCATCCCAGGAGAGGGCATCAAAACAGCCAGGTTCCTCCTGACTGACAAAGGTACCAAACCCGTTCTACTAGGCAGTTAAACAGTTAAACTAACTGTTTACAATTAAAGTTAAACTAGCCGTTCTACTAAGCAGTTAACATGCTGCAAGTTAAACAGCGTCCTAGGTGAGGCCCACGGAGTATCATCGCGACGATCCAGAGCGTAGAGAGCAAGATGTACCCCTCATGCAATGTCCTTGTGAGGTGATCGTACAGCAGGGATTGTACGCCCAAGTAGGGCGCTGTGCACGATGTCGTAAGACTGGTCATCACTGGAGCCCGCCCTCACAGGGACCTATCCTGTGAGACTGGCCCCCCAAGGCGGGTGTGGGAAGTGGGAAGCCGCCTACACCGATGCCGACTCCCCAGGATCGACACCTAGTTAGTTTAGTTCATTTATTATGCACCCCATACCCATCTTGTGGGCGGTAGTGGAAAGGGTTACAGAGGCACATAATGGGCTCAGGGACTGAACCCCACAATTCATTTAGCTAAGCAAGTTACAATCTTGATGAGCTAGTTACAAAATTCAATATAAGTCATCACATCAAAAATGGGTTCGAGATCGACCTCAAGTACAGGTTCTAAATTAAGCAACTGACATATGTGGAGAACTAGTGTCACAATTGATATCTTTGTCCTGCACACTGCCCCCCATCCAGTGAGCAGCGGTGGATAGGTTACAATCACTCAGTTACTACCTACAGTTTGCAAACTGGGGATATTTGGCTAAAATTTCTGGTAGCAGATCATTTTGAATGAAACATTTACACATCGCTGGAACATTGGTTATAGAATTGTCTCTAAATTCACGTATCTTTTCGCACTCCATCACATAGTGACGGAGGGTGTGCGAATAATTTTGTTGACACAGTTTACATTTGGTCAGGTCTACATCAGCAGATAATGAGAATTCCCAGAGATACTTGTAACCGAGTCTAAGCCGAGCAGTAGTAACATCTAGAAGTCTGCTGATTTTATTGGATGATCCATAGATGTGTGGCTCCTCTTGCATGATAGTTTGATGATAGATGGAATTATTGGTGTCAATTTCACTTTGCCTCAGATCTACAAGATCTTGTTGAAGTTCTCGGTGTACTGCTGCTCTCAGATTGCTCATTGACAATCCGAGGTTACACTCAACGGCTCCTTTAAAGGCAGATTCTTTGGCTAACTTATCAGCTCTATCATGCATTCGGAGGCCAACATGAGATGGAGACCACATGAAATGGACTCTGTTACCATCCTTAATAATTTTGTTGTATTTGTGTCTAGCTTCGGACACGAGCATGTTACAGTCGACACCGTGTCCGTCGTTGTCGCTGCGGCCCACCCCACGGCGGTGAGGGTGGTGTCGACTTCATGGGTGTAGTAGTCTGCCCTCGGGCTCCATCCCTTTTCCTCGTTCATCAATGGTGTACCTTGTGCGCCTTCCGTAGTCGGTTCTGGAAGTATTAAAGCAGTAAGGGTGGGCAGAAGCGGGCATGCAGTAGGAACGTGAGGGGCAAGGAACCTACCCCTTAAGGGTACTGCTGGAATTAGTTTGTAAGAGGGGGGGGGGGACATTTTCCGGAAGCAAACTGGGCAACTGTCATTAATTGATAAAGCCAGGAAGAAACCCCGAGGAAAACCCTAAAAAGAACACTGGCACAGAGGATAGGAGTGTCTAGAGCAAACTAAGGGAAAAGGAAGAGAATAAGATCTTCCAGGAAACTAGACTGTAGCGAAGTAAGGTAACTATCAAACCGACAGAACTTAAGCGGGAAAAAACCGGACATGTGAAAAAAAGGGGGGGGGAGGGGGCGGGTAACCAGTTACAGTATCTGGGGCAAAGGCAGAAAATAATCCAAGGGGAGGGGGAATCTAGCAAGTAATAACTCATTTTATTTATTTATTTATTTATTTATTTATTTATTTATTTATTTATTTATTTATTTATTTATTTATTTATTTATATACAAGAAGGAACATTGGGTTTGTGAGAATACATAGCATAGTATTTGCACTCTTGTAAAGCGACAAGTACGCACAGCGTTTCGGGCAGGTCCTTAATCTAACAGATAATTTTAAGTAGGTAAATTCTAGCAGAATTAATAAAATGATAACAAATACATTGCAAGAAAAAAAAAGAGATGAGAGAGAATAGTAAGTATATTAAAGCACATTGGTATATTAAAGCTCTGGTTGATTACATTGACAACTTGATTGGTAATTTAAACAAGATTAACAGACACCGTACAGCAGATTGATAGCACATATAAGAAGACAGTAATGATCACATTGGTAAAGATGTTCGGATTGGGTACATAAAGATAGGGAGATTGGGTAGCAATAGATGCAGTGCAATTTTCAAGCAACAAGGTAAAAAAAAACTATGCAGGTGAGATTAGGTGCTTTTTAGTTTTGTTTTTGAATGATGCAAAAGTTGGACAGCTTTTCAATTCATTAGGGAGTGAGTTCCATAGACTGGGTCCCTTTATTTGCATAGAGTGTTTACACAGATTAAGTTTGACTCTGGAGATATCAAAGAGATATTTATTTCTGGTGTGGTGATAATGGATCCTATTACATCTGTCCAGGGAGAGTTTCAGAGCAGGATTTGCGTTTAAGAACAGGGTTTTGTAAATGTAATTGACACAAGAAAATTTGTGGAGTGAGATTATGTTTAGCATGTTAAGGGAGTTAAACAAGGGGGCTGAGTGTTGTCTGAAAGCAGAGTTTGTTATTATTCTGATAGCAGATTTTTGCTGGGTGATGAAGGACTTGAGGTGGTTTGCAGTGGTTGAACCCCATGCACAGATACCATAATTAAGATAGGGATAGATTAGTGCATAATATAGAGAGATGAGAGCAGAGTTAGGTACATAATATCTGATTTTGGAGAGTAAACCAACTGTTTTAGAGACTTTCTTAGTTATGTGTTGTATGTGGGTGCTGAAGTTGAGTCTCTTGTCTACGAATAGGCCAAGAAACTTTCCATCATTTTTATTGCTAATGTTTACATTATCTATCTGAAGCTGAATTGCATTTGTAGATTTGCTTCCAAATAAAATGTAGTAGGTCTTTTCTATCTTAAGTGTTAGTTTATTGGTTGACATCCATAAGTGGACTTTTTTTAGTTCATTATTAACAACATCATTTAGTGTATGTGGGTTGGGGTTAGAGTAGATGAGGGTAGTATCACCAGCAAACAAAATAGGTTTCAGAATGTTAGAGACATTAGGCAGATCATTGATGTAAATAAGAAATAGGAGAGGTCCCAAGATGATGCCCTGTGGCACTCCAACGGTTATTGGTAGAGTGGGAGAGGTTATATTATTGATGGTTACACATTGGAGTCTGTCACTAAGATAGGATTGGATATAGTCCAGTGCATGGCCTCGGATTCCATAATGATGGAGTTTATGTAAGAGGTAATTGTGATTAAGTGTCAAAGGCCTTTCTCAGGTCAATGAAGAGTCCAATCGGAAACTCATTTTTGTCAAGGGCTGAGTAAATTATATCAAGAAGACTAATAATTGCATCGTTAGTACTCTTTTGGGAGCGGAAGCCAAACTGAGAGGGACTAAGAATGTCGAATTTTACGAGATAGGAGTAAAGCTGTTTGTAGATAATTTTTTCAAATAATTTTGATAGGATGTGAATGTTTGATATTGGTCTATAATTGTTTATGTCGGCCGGATTACCTCCTTTATGAACTGGCGTTACTCTTGCTTTTTTAAGAATATCAGGGAAGGTATGACACTCAAGGGATTTGTTGAACAGCAGAGCTATAGGTGGCGCAAATGGCTTGGGAGGCGCTCTTGTATACAATGGATGGTATTTCACTGATGTTCCCAGCTTTGGTTTTTAGTGAGTGTATGATGGACGCAACATCTGTCGGGCTGACTGGTGAAAGAAGTAGAGAGTTTGGATAGCTGCCTGAGAGATATGTGTTGGTTTGTGTCTGAGTCTGTGGGACTTTACTGGCAAGGTTAGCACCAACCGATGAAAAGAAGCTATTAAATTCATTTGCCATTTCTAAATCAGTTGTCGGTGTAAAGCTATCCTTAGAGAGTGTTATCTGGTTGTGGGAGTGTTGTTTAGTTCCTAGGATATTAGAGATGGTATTCCATGTGCTTTTCATATTGCCTTTTGTTTCTTTGAATCTAGTCTCATAATATGAAAGTTTGGCTTTTCTTATGACACTGGTAAGCACTGATGAGTACCTTTTAACTACTTCCATTGTAACTAGGCCAATCCTAAATTTATTTTCATATTCATGTTTTTTGTTGATTGATTTGATTATGCCACTTGTGAGCCACGGGTTGTTTTTTCTTTTGTCAGTTACCTGTTTGGTAAGGGAGTGTTGTAGAGGCTTAGAGTTTTGGAGAGAAAGAGGTTAGTTAATGAGTTTATATCCTGTGTATTATTGAATTCACATTCCCAGTTAATATTGGGAAGTGCATTAGAGAAATTGCCTAAAGCTGATTCACTGTGTAGCCTGAATGAGAGTTTCTTGCTTTCTGGTGGTGTTGAGTCCATGTTTGCTATGAGGAAGGTAGGATAGTGGTCAGTTGTTCTGTCATAGATTATCCCAGATGTAAGGGGAGCTGTTATATTAGTCCATAAGTGATCCAAGGTAGTGGCAGATGTTTGAGTGACTCGGGTGGGCTTGGTGATTGTGGGGATTAGCATACAGGAGTGCATGCTGTTACGGAAATAGTCAACTTGAGGGTTGTTTTGAAGACCCAGGTCAATATTGAAATCACCTCCCAGAATGATGTGATTTTTGTTGAGATTGTTATTTATGATAAGATTCCTTACGTTGTCTGAGAATAAAGCTATGTTGGTATTAGGAAATCTATAGATGGCACCGATAGTCAGGGAGGATTTAAGGGCTTTACTGGAGAACTTGGCAAAGGTATATTCACAATAGTCGTCTCTATCACTGATGACACTATTGCAGATGAAGGTATCTTTGTAATATATTGCTGTGCCACCTCCTTTTTTATTAGGCCTGCAGTTATGAATGGCTTTATAACCAGCTAAATTGTAGAGTTGGGTATAGTCATTACTTAGCCAAGTTTCTGTTAAAATGATGAATGATAATTTAGTACCTAGTGTTGTGAGTAGTGCATTTATATCATCAAAATGTTTACCAAGTGACCTAACATTTTGGTTGTAAACTGATAAGCAGGTGCTATTTAGGAGTTTGTTTTTTGCAAGATTTGCTGTGTAATACCTGCAATAATGATGATCAATGTGCTGATTTGTGTGGATATGAGACAGAAGATTTTGATCAGGATCAATATCAGTAAGCATATAGATGCAATAATGTCACGATACTATAAGATAAGCAATTACAGGAACAGTTAAATACTAAATCTGCTGTAAATAGAAAGTAATTATAACAAAACACAACAATAAATGCAAGTAAACAAAAGAATTGAAACAATTAGAAGTAGAATAAAGGTCACTAGATAGCCATGAAGGATACACAAGTTTGGTGGAGAGAACAGAAAATCAGTAGAGACTGTCAAGATGAATATATAAAAAATTTGACAAATGATGATTGTAAGTAAAATATCTTAGAGATAATTAATTTTATTTAGCTTAGTTTTTAACCTATAATTAGTATGAACTTAATTAAGAGAACAAAATGAGATCAATAATTAATTTCAATAAATTACATAAATCAGGACAATTTATAGATAGATAGGACTTATAGATATAGATAGGAATTATAGATATAGATAGGTTTTTTTAGATAGAGCTAGTACATACAATGCCTAAAGCCATTATTACGCAAAGCGTTTCATGCAGGAAAAACACTAAGACTAAAACTTAATACTAACTTAGATTAAAGTATAAATTATGTTGAGAAAAAATTATTCCTTAAATGCTCTCAACTCTTTAAGGCATAATTGTAACATGCTCGTGTCCGAAGCTAGACACAAATACAACAAAATTATTAAGGATGGTAACAGAGTCCATTTCATGTGGTCTCCATCTCATGTTGGCCTCCGAATGCATGATAGAGCTAATAAGTTAGCCAAAGAATCTGCCTTTAAAGGAGCCGTTGAGTGTAACCTTGGATTGTCAATGAGCAATCTGAGAGCAGCAGTACACCGAGAACTTCAACAAGATCTTGTAGATCTGAGGCAAAGTGAAATTGACACCAATAATTCCATCTATCATCATACTATCATGCAAGAGGAGCCACACATCTATGGATCATCCAATAAAATCAGCAGACTTCTAGATGTTACTACTGCTCGGCTTAGACTCGGTTACAAGTATCTCTGGGAATTCTCATTATCTGCTGATGTAGACCTGACCAAATGTAAACTGTGTCAACAAAATTATTCGCACACCCTCCGTTACTATGTGATGGAGTGCGAAAAATACGTGAATTTAGAGACAATTCTATAACCAATGTTCCAGCGATGTGTAAATATTTCATTCAAAATGATCTGCTACCAGAAATTTTAGCCAAATATCCCCAGTTTGCTAACTGTAGGTAGTAACTAAGTGATTGTAACCTATCCACCGCTGCCCACTGGATGGGGGGGGGGGCGGTGTGCAGGACAAACATATAAATTTTGACACTAGCTCTCCACATATGTCAGTTGCTTAATTTAGAACCTGTACTTGAGGTCGATCTCGAACCCATTGTTGATGTGATGACTTATATTGAATTTTGTAACTAGCTCATCAAGATTGTAACTTGCTTAGCTAAATGAATTGTGGGGTTCAGTCCCTGAGCCCATTATGTGCCTCTGTAACCCTTTCCACTACCGCCCACAAGATGGGTATGGGGTGCATAATAAATGAACTAAACTAACTAAGAAAAAATCAGAAAAAATGAAAAAAGGGGGGGGGGAACATGGCAGAAAAAAAGCAAAAATACAATTTGGTCAACAAACAGCGTTGTTTAAAATCGTAGACATGCGTTGACATTTAGGGGCGAGGTAGGTTACATTGAGTTAATTAGGTGGTACTTAGTTTTTATCTTAAAATGGTTGGGAGAGGTACAGTCTTTAACATAATTGGGAAGATCAGTCCACATTCGAGTTCCCTTGATTTGTAAAGCATTTCTAGTTTGACTAAGTCGTACTCGTGGAATATCAAATAGGTATTTGTTTCTGGTGTGGTGCTCATGGGTTCTGTTACAACCTTCTAGGAAGCTTTTAAGGTCAGGATTGACATTACAGTTCAGCGTTATATATATATATAATACACATGAGAGGATGTGCAGTGTGGAGGATGGTGGAGGATGTGCCTTAATATCTAACATATTCAGAGATTTGAGTAAGGGTACAGAGTGATGTCTGGGGCCAGAGTTAGATATTGTCCTAATAGCAGCTTTGTGTTGAGTAATTAGAGGACGTAAATGATTTTGGGTAGTAGAACCCCAAGCACAAATACCATAGTTGAGATAAGGATAGATGAGAGAGTAATAGAGTGTCACCAGGGCAGGGCGGGGTACATAATATCTGATCTTAGAAAGAATGCCAACAGTTTTTGAAACTTTTTTTGATATATTTAGAATGTGTCCCTGGAAATTTAACTTGCGATTAATGAGAACGCTAAGGAATTTGCCATCTACTTTGTTACAAATTTGGGTATTGTTAATCCTGAGATTTATTTGATTTGAGGATTTATTGCCAAACAAAATATAGAAAGTTTTGTCAATATTGAGGGTGAGTTTGTTGGCAGTTAGCCAGTGATGGACTTTATTTAGCTCAGTATTCACTGTGACATTTAGAGCAAGGGGGTCAGGACTGGAGTAAATGAAGGTTGTGTCGTCAGCAAATAGAATTGGTTTGAGATGTTGAGAGGCATTTGGGAGGTCATTAATGTAGATGAGAAAGAGGAGAGGGCCAAGTATGCTCCCCTGGGGAACACCAATGTTGATGGGTAGGGTGGGAGAAATTGAATTATTCACAGAAACATATTGGAGCCTGTCAGTAAGGTAAGACTTTAGGTACTGAAGGGAGTGACCTCTGACTCCATAATGTTGTAATTTAAGAAGAAGGTTTTGGTGGATTGTGATTGTTTAGCCTTTTAGTCAACCGCCTGCTACTCTTACTGTTAACCATAACTACCTCTTACTTAAACTCCACCATTATGGAATCCATGGCCTTGCCCTGAACTATATCCGATCCTATCTTAGTGACAGACACCAATATGTAGCCATCAATGATATAACCTCTCCCACTCTACCACTAACCGTAGGGGTGCCACAGGGCAGCATCCTAGGACTCCTCCTGTTTCTTATATACATCAATGATTTCCCTAATGTCTCTAACGTGCTTAAACCTATATTGTTTGCTGAGGATACTACTCTCATCTACTCTGACCCCAATCGACTCATGTTAAATAATGTTGTAAACAATGAATTAAAAAAAGTCCACTTGTGGATGTCAACCAACAAACTCACACTAAACATAAAAAAGACATACAACATCATATTTGGAAACAAATCAACAAATGCAATTCAGCTTCAGATAGATAATGTAAGCATTAGCAATACAAATGATGGAAAATTCCTTGGCCTGTACTTAGACAAGAGACTCAACTTCAGCACCCACTTACAACACATAACTAAGAAAGTCTCTAAAACAGTTGGTATACTCTCTAAGATCAGATACTATGTACCCTACTCTGCTCTCCTCTCACTCTATTATGTACTTATCTATCCCTATCTTACTTATGGTATCTGTGCTTGGGGTTCAACCTCTGCAATCTACCTCAAGTACCTATCTCTACCCTATCATCCAGCAAAAGTCTGCTATCAGGACAATAACTAACTCTGCTTTCAGACAACACACAGCTCCCTTGTTTAAATCCCTAAACATGCTAAACATAAATTCACTCCATACATTCTCTTGTGTAAATTACGTTTATAAAACCCTTTTTTTAAGTACAAACCCTGTTCTGAAACTCTTCCTGGACAAATGTAATAGAACACATGGCCACCACGCCAGACATAAATATCTCTGATATCCCCAGAGTCAAACTTAATCTATGTAAACACTCTATGCAAATAAAGGGCCCTAGTCTAAGGAACTCACTCCCTAATGATTTGAAAAGCTGTTCGACTTTTACCTTATTCAAAAATAAAACCAAAAAGTACCTAATTTCATCTTCATAGCTTTCTACCATGGGCTTTATCTTCACACTGTATCTAGTGCTACTCAATCCCCCAATATTTAGAAGCCATATTACTTTACCATTGTAATCTTAGGTATCATCTGATATCATGGTTGTTGTATTGAGTGCATATTCTACTACATTATTCCTTGAAAGTTTTCCTTGAAATGATCCTCATATTGTGCTTAGTGAACCAATGTATAACCCTGAAATATTATCCTCATGTACCTAGGAATCCTTATTGTATTGTTATTATTGTGTATTATTCTAGTTTTTTTATTTTTTTAATCTGCTTTTGTGTCAAAATTTCTTCAATGTATCTGTAAATTTTTTTTGTCAATTTTACTGTAATTATTCTACTTAAAATTAAATGTACCTATAAAGAAAAGCTGTAAAGTACTTATAAACATTTTTAGCAATTTTACTGTTAATAATTTATCAAAAATTTTCTGTTAGTTTAAGGACTTGCCCGAAACGCTATATGCGTGCTAATGGCTTTACAAGAATGTAAATTCAACTTAATTTCTATATTCTCTGTTAACCCTCAATGTACCTTCTTGTATATAAATAAATAAATAAATAAATAAATAAATAAATAAATAACATTGTTGTTCCTCGTATTGTTGTCAGGAAAATCATCTGTGCATCCAGTCATGTGTTGCAAACAATCGAACACCATCTCACCATATATATGTATATATATATGACAATGTCAGACCACGGAGGAAAATGAAACAGGAATTTCCTTAAGTACTTTCGTATATTAAATACATCTTCAGAAGGCATTCCTTCTGAAGATGTATTTAATATACGAAAGTACTTAAGGAAATTCCTGTTTCATTTTCCTCCGTGGTCTGACATTGTCACATTCTTAATCACGTGTTTATTTTCGTGATATACACACATGTATATATATATATATATATATATATATATATATATATATATATATATATATATATATATATATATATATATAAACGATCTGCCTAATGTCTCTAATATTCTCAAACCTATATTGTTTGCTGACGATACTACCCTTATCTATTCAGACCTCAACCCACATACATAAATCCTCTAATCAAATAAATCTCAAAATAAACAATACCCAAATTTGTAACAAATTAGATGGCAAATTCCTTGGCGTTCTCATCGACCACAAGCTGAATTTCCAGGGACACGTTCTAAATATATCAAAAAAAGTTTCAAAAACTGTTGGCATTCTTTCTAAGATCAGATATTATGTACCCCGCCCTGCCCTGGTGACTCTATTACTCCCTCATCTATCCATATCTCAACTATGGTATTTGTGCTTGGGGTTCTACTACCCAAAATCATTTACGTCCTCTAATTACTCAACACAAAGCTGCTATTAGGACAATATCCAACTCTAGCCCCAGACATCACTCGGTACCCCTACTCAAATCTCTGAATATGTTAGATATTAAGTCACTGGACATTCTCTCATGTGTATTATACAAATATAAAAAGCTGAACTGTAATACCAATCCTGACCTCAAAAGATTCATTGAAGGTTGTAACAGAACCCATGAGCACCACACCAGAAATAAATAGTTTTGATATTCCTAGAGTACGACTTAAGTACGACTAGAAATGCTCTTCAAATCAAGGTACCCAGAATGTGGAATGACCTTCCCAACCATGTTAAAGACTGTACCTCTCTCAACCAGTTTAAGATAAAAACGAAGCACTACCTAATAAATTCCCTGTAACCTACCTTACCCCTCTGTTGTCAACCCATGTCTGTTTTTTTTCAAAACAAAGCTGTTTGAATGTAATTGTCTGTAATAATTTGTAATTGTATTTGTGCTGCTTTTTCAGCCATGTTCCCCCCTCTTTTACCTCTATTTTTATTTGTTCTCAACACATTTTATTCTTTATACCCATTAGTATTAAGCTTTAGTCATTAATGTTTTTCCTGCCCGAAACGCTTTGCGTAATAGTGGCTTTAGGCATTGTATGTACTAGCTCTATCTATTAATCCAACAAACTTTGTAAAATCTCTTGTATGTATGTACCTTACTTAAATAAACATTTATTTATTTATTTATTTATTTATCTCCTTCACTGTTTTCGATATCGAGGTCAATTTCAATGTCAATATATATATATATATATATATATATATATATATATATATATATATATATATATTAATTAGAAGAGTATGACAGCTTGCTGAAATCAACACTAGAAAAAGCCCTCAATCTTTCCCTCAGCGACTCACAGTGGAAACAGGCCTCCCTTCCTGTCAGACTCGGGGGCCTTGGCGTGCGCACAGCAACACAAATTGCTGTACCAGCATTCCTGTCCTCTTCAGTGGGGTCTGACAACCTGGTGAAGGAAATCCTACCTGAGCACCTAGTTCAACAGGCAGGGGTGCATGATCCCAGCTTCACAGACTGCACAACCAAATGGGTCTCTCTCGCAGGACCAGCACCCCAACCACCGCCTTCTGAAGCCCATAAGCAATCCAGCTGGGATCGCCCCATTGCCGACCAAGAAGCTGCAACTTTGCTAGAAGCTGCGACGACACCACATGACACTGCCCGACTTAGAGCTGTAGCAGCTCCCCATGCAGGTGATTTCCTATTAGCAACCCTAATGTCAGCAACCGGCACCCGTCTCACACCGCAGGCCCTCCGAATTGCCGTGGCTCTCCGCCTAGCTGCCCCAATCCACACCAAATACAGGTGTATTTGCGGCGAGGCAGAGGCCGACAGATACGGACGGCATGGCCTTCTTTGCCAAAGGACGGGAGGATGGCATGCAAGACACGGCGAGGTTAATGACATTATTAAGAGGAGCCTTACCACAGCCGGTTGTCCAGCAGAGAGAGAGCCCCGTTACCTAATGTCCCGCATCTCTGATGAGCCTGTCGGTCGCCCAGACGGAATTACGGTGAACCCCTGGAAGAATGGTAGACAGTTGGTGTGGGACTACACTTGCGTTTCAACTTTGGCCAGTACCTATGTTGACTTCAGTGCTACACAAGCAGGAGGAGCTGCCAATCACCGGGAAGCGGCCAAGTCACGTAAATACAGAGACCTTGAGCACCACTACAATTTTGTCCCCATTGCCTCAGAGACACTTGGTGCCTGGGGTAAAAGTGCTGCTAGCTTTTTAAAGGAGTTGGGGTCTAAGCTAATCGAAACAACTAGAGACCCCAGAGCTGCCAGTTTTCTTTTTCAGCGCCTTAGTGTGGCAATCCAGAGAGGAAATGCTCACTGCATCCATGGTTCCTGCCCGCCATCTGAGGAGCTGGAGGAGCTATTCAACTTGTGACAAGCAGCCTTGTACCCTGTATGTAATCAATATTGTAACTTTTTTTGTGTAATGACATTTTCAAATAAAGTTAGATAAATATACACACTTAACAAAAGAATAGGGGTGGTAGGAGAAGAAAATATCAAAGTGTTCAGTGAGGATCCACAAGGTCTTCTCTGAGTACTCTTTATTTTCTTCTCCGAGGCTATGGGTCCCTACATTTGCACCAGAGGTGGTACCCCTTCTAGGTTTAAAAAAAAAAAAAAAAAAAAAAATATATATATATATATATTTGCACATATATATACAGCACAATTTGGTGCGGAGGGATGCTGTACTCCGTGCGGTTCATAGTCATTTCCCTTCCCTCTACCCATTTGTACATTCATGCTACAGTATGGATCTTAAGCTACTTTTTGGCGAACATGAAATTGACTCGCGAGAAGGCGTCCAACAGGGTGACCCCCTCGCTCCTCTCCTTTTCTGCTTAGTCATCAAACAAGTCACAGAGGTCCTGTCCAGCGAGCTTAACATCTGGTTCTTGGATGATGGTACCCTAGCTGGTTCCCAAGACTCCCTCCTGGAGGACATCAGAAAAATCCAGGAGCAAGGTGCAGTTTTAGGCCTCACCCTGAACCCTTCTAAATGTGAAATAATATGTTCCAACCAGGGCATCGTAGAGAGAATAGAGGGTCTTCTGCCAAATATCCATAAAACTAAACCTGAAGACAGCACACTCCTAGGAGCTCCCCTGGGGTTGAAAGCCATCGATGAGGTCCTTGATAAGAAAATCGCCGACCTTAAGAGGATGGATGGGAGGATTGAGGATATTGATGCTCATGATGCACTCTACCTCATCACCAGATGTCTGTCCCTCCCCAGGTTAACCTACTTTCTGAGGTGTTCACCATCTTACAGTAGCCAAAAACTAAGTGAGTATGACCGGTTACTGAAATCAATGCTAGAAAAAGCCCTTAACCTCTCTCTCGATGACCTACAGTGGAAACAAGCCTCTCTTCCCGTAAGACTTGGGGGCCTCGGAGTTCGAACAGCAACGCAAATCGCTGTTCCAGCCTTCCTGTCCTCCTTATCAGCATCCGACGACCTTGTGAAGGAAATTCTACCTGCCCACTTACATCAGCTGGCAGGTGTACATGATCCCAATTTTACACGCTGTGCCACAGAGTGGGCCTCTCGTGCAGGCCAATCACCTCAACCACCATCCCCAAAATCCCACAAGCAATCCAGCTGGGATGGTCCCATTGTTGACCAAGTTGCTGCAGAGTGCCTGGGTGCTGCAACAACACAACACGACATTGCTCGCCTCACAGCAGTAGCAGCACCACATGCAGGGGATTTCCTGTTAGCAACCCCAATGTCGGCAACTGGCACGCGTCTCACACCACACGCCCTCCGAATTGCTGTGGCCCTCCGCCTTGCTGCCCCAATCCACACCAGATATAGGTGTATTTGCGGCGAGGTGGTGGCTGACAGGTACGGTCACCATGGCCTACTCTGCCAAAGCACAGGGGGATGGCACTCGAGGCACAGTGAAGTTAACGACATCATCAAGAGGAGCCTCACCACAGCTGGATGCCCAGCGGAAAGAGAGCCCCGTTACCTAACGCCCCGTAACTCTGATGCTCTTATTGGTCGCCCGGATGGTATCACAGTGAACCCCTGGAAGAATGGCAAGCAGTTGGTATGGGACTACACGTGCGTATCAACCCTGGCTAACACCTACATTAACCTCAGTGTTGCACAACCAGGTGGCGCTGCCACCCACAGGGAAGCAGCCAAATCCCGTAAGTATAGAGAACTGGATCACCACTACAATTTTGTCCCCATTGCTTCTGAGACGCTCGGCGCCTGGGGTAAAAGTGCTACCAGTTTTTTGAAGGAACTGGGTTCTAGGCTCATTGAAACAACAAGGGACCCGAGAGCTGCAAGCTTTCTTTTCCAGCGCCTCAGTGTGGCGATACAGAGGGGAAATGCGCACTGCATCCAGGGTTCCTGCCCGCCATCTGAGGAGCTGGAGGAACTCGACAACCTATGACAACCATCTTTGTAACCCATATGTAACTCCTTTTTTGTAACAAAGTTCAAATAAAGTAAATATATATGTGTACATACAAAAGAATGGGGGTGGTAGGAGAAGATAATATTAGTGTTCAGTGAGAAACCACAAGGTCTCCTCTGAATACTTTTTATTTTCTTCTCCGAGGCTATGGGTCCCCACATTGGCACCAGAGGTATATATATATATATATATATATATATATATATATATATATATATATATATATATATATATATATATATATATATATATATATATATACGTATACATATATACATACACATACATATCTAATCACCCACACAAATACACACATCAATAATCTTTTGTGTCACAAGTGATCAATAAGAGACTCACAACAGTCACTATACAAGGCACTTTACATCTATGATGAGTCACACAGTTACTAGTCTTGCTCCACACCCACCCAACTGGACGGCAGCTTTACAGTCATGTGCATGCATTACCTACAGTAAGCAAATTTTGGATACTTCGCTTAGATTTCGGGCAGCACATCATTATGAATGAAATGCTTACACATTTCTTGGACACTGTTGATGGTGTTATCTCTAAATTCCGCGATTTTTTCACATTCCATTATATAATGACGCAAAGTATGCGAGTAGTTCTGCTGACAGTTTACATTTAGTCAAATCTATATCAGCAGATGTTACAAATTCCCAGAGGTACTTGTAGCCAAGCCTAAGCCTAGCAGTGGTAACATCTAGAAGTCTGCTAACATTATTGGATGACCCATAGACGTGCGGTTCTTCCTGCATAATAGAATGATGATAGATGGAGTAACTGGTGTGAATTTCACTTTGCCTCAAGTCTCCTAAATTTAGTTGATGTTCCTGGGATATTGCTGCCCTCAGGCTGCCCAAAGGCAGTCCAAGTTGGTAATCAATTCCCTCTTTACGAGCAAAAGTCTTGGCTAACTCATCAGTTCTATCATGCATTCGGAGACCAATATGGGAAGGAATCCACAGGAGACAAACTCTGACTCCATCATTGATTATTTCATTATATCTGTGTCTAGCTTCAGAGATAAGCACGTTACAGTTATGCCTTAAGGAGCTGAGGGCAGTCAAGGATGACAAGGAGCCACTTACAATTAGCGTGTCAACTTTGGATTCATATACGCGCTCGAGTGCAAGGATTATGGCAACCAATTCTGTCTGAAGAGTGGAGGCCCAGTTACTGAGACGCGCTCCACACTCATGGGAGAAGGAACCATCTCTTCCTGTCACAACAACTGCACTTCCAGCTGCTCCATAGGACTGATGCAAGGATCCATCAGTGTAAATAATCTGGGAAAGGGAGCGCTCGCTGACTAAAGTATCAGTTTGGCTTAAGGCATTGTACTTTGCTCGTCGAAGCAAGACTTGTTCTTTAATCAGCTTCTTGGGTGGGAAAGAGGGGACAGTAATTTGGAAAGGAGTGATCTCCCATGGGGCAGGAAAGTGTTGTTGTTGTCTCTCTTGGTAGGGGTGATGAAAGTTATACATTCTGACCCCTGCACTGAAGCCCTCCAATCCTTCTTCCTTGAAGATCAGCATCCCTCCAAATGGATTGCCGTAACTGCCAATGTGCTCAGAATGGATATCGAGGTGCCAAAAGTAAATTTCAAACAAGATTTAGCGCACTTAAAATAACCTTTACCGTCGTTTATATTAGAAGGCGGTGACTTCTCGTTACATGAAAAATATCCAATAATCAAAGCACTGGTTAAATATCTCCAGTCGACCAACAAATTGGGCCACATTTGACCTGTGCCACATTCATACTTGGCGCCACCAACATCCAAACACAGAAAACAGCTGTGGCCACAGCACCAAGGATCAGCTGACGCCAGCACAACACAACACCCCGGCCTACAGTGCGGCAAGTCTCCCTCTAACACGCCTTTGTTTAGTCGCCACTCCTTTATCAACAGTACAAGACATGAAACGCTTTTGAAACCTTGTCATTCTGAACAGTAACAGCTCGCCCAACATTTGTACTCGTGCAGTCATCGTAACCTCGTTGATAAGGTTAAGAAGAGAAAAAGCGTAATTTTTGGGAACTATCAAGACAAGTAACTACCCAAGACAAACACTGTGCCTGGAGCCACGAACACTGTTCCTAGAGCCACGGACACTGTGCCTGGAGCCACGAACACTGTGCTTGGAGCCACGAACACTGTGCCTGGAGCCAAATAGCTTTTGCTGTAAGGAGGCCTGGTCGACGACCGGGCCGTGGGGACGCTAAGCCCCGGAAGCACCTCAAGGTAAGGTGTTGGTCTCTGCTCAAGACAACAAATAGATGTCCGCAAGAAATTTCATGATCTTAAATCTTTAGTCAAGAAAAAAATAGCAGAAAACGCCAGGGAAATGCTGGCATCCATGATGCAGGATAGGATTATTACCTAGAAGGTATTACTATTTTTATGTCTTAAAAATTTTGTCGAGGACCAAATTTTAAATTTGTTTAGGTTCAATTGGTATATAAAAAATAATGACTTAAGTAAAATTGTATGGTACAAATTGAAATTTGTTTGTTCATCAAAAAATAAAATATTTATAGATCAAAGTTTCGTAAATTTAAACAAATTAAGCATTTTGTAGAAGTGATACTTTTCACTACTAATGCCACTTGAGTTAAATTATCTTGGCAAACAGTTATATAGCCATTAGGTAAAGTAATTACAAAATATAAATATTATTAACAGGATCTTGATTATATAAACTCATTTTCAACCCTAGTAAGCAACATTACTTTAGTAGTTGTTAAGAGGACATCACAAATTAGATGGGCAAGTCCCACACAGGGTAACATTATTGCTAAACATATCTAAAGTTCATAAATATTAACCATGGATCATTAAGATCCGATATTGGTATGTAATGTGCATTGTAAGTCATATTTCTTCTCGCTCATTAAATTGTGTAGTTATATTTATTTGTGCACTATTTGTGATTATTTGTGATTGATATTTCAATTACCTTTGCATCACCTTTGTCTGAACCGAGAACTACAGCATAACTTTAATCATAAGGTAATTATCAGGAGAAAATGCAGAAAAGCCAGAAAGGTTATATTACACTTAAATGGATATACCAAAGATAAGAAAAACATAATATAAATGATATGATGATCATATCATATGATGAAAAACATAAAACATCATATTTGTTTTATATTTTTTATTTAAATAAGTCCTTAAATATTTTTACAGCTGACAGGATTTGTTTATTTATATGTGAAATTACCTGTATCTGTTAAAAAGTAAATTCTATTTGTTGTTTTTAATTATTGTAGAGTCAAGTTGATTGTAGACTCACGATATGGAATTCGTGGTTCGAATCCTGGGCGTGACATTTCCAATCAGCTTACAGCCCTGGGGCCAGATTCATGAAACATCTTATGAATGCTTTTCTTAGCACCTTCGTAGCGCCTACGTTGGTATTCAGGTAGGCATTTAAAAAGGAAAATCTTCGTAAATATGCTCCGTTGCGCTAAGAGTGCTGTCAACCACTCGTAGCTTTCCGTAAACTGGATATAACTCGATTTTTCTCTACTACACAACACGGAGGATCGATTTTAATACATATAAACAAAAGATTTTAGTTGGCAAAATCTCATGAAGAGGATTCCTTCGTGTTAGTAATATATGCATTCTCTGCTTGAAACTTGTAGTAAATATGTCTTTTATGATATTAGAATTAGTTTTATAATAGCAAGATATTTTACCAGTACAGGTAGTTAAGTAAATAAACACTGGTGAACATGAAATATGAGAGGTGATGAGCCCTGCCTTATGGGAGCATTTACTATCACCAAATGCCCCTGTTCATCTAGTAAGTATAGCTAGGGGGTGTACCTTAGCTATACATACCCATTTTTAATTTATTTTGGTTTTATTTTGAAAATATATTTGGGTGAGACATAAAAGAAAAATACCCTGCACTAATGATGTTTGGTTAGGGTAAAAACTTCAAAAACTTTTGTTATTGAATACATAGGCCTATAATTATGGCCTGTTAAAAAAGAGAAGGGGGATAGTGGGAGGGATGAAGGGGATGGGGACTGAAGAGAGTCAAGGGGCAGATGGAAGAAGGATGGGAGGATAAATAGACAATGGGCACCACAGTGTACACCCCCCAATATGTATGCATGTACAGTATGTGTGTACAGTATGTATTTTATATATATAAAATATATATAATTTTTTTTCATTTTGCAGGCTGTACTGTATTACAATATGCTTTATTTTTTCTCGATACCCAATACTGTATGGGTTTCGAATGGAAATGGGCAGAAATGTGTATAAACTGGTGTTTATACAGCATGTGTCATGGGTATACAAGAGATTACAAGTGGATGATTAAATATGGAAGGAAGTAGGTTACATTTTGGTTGTTTTGACATGTTAGTTATATGCCTCTGAACATTAAAGGAGAATGGTGTATGTAATGCGAGTAAGAGGTGATCATGTGACAGAGGAAGGTAACCAACCACTTCAGATGGTAGAATCAAATAGTGTGTGAAAAAAAGTGGGGGTTGAGGATTAGTGAGTAATTATTAAAGATATATGCACATTTTATAAATTAAATATCTATGCAGGTGCCAGTGGGTGTCCCTTGCAACCCAACTTACTTACACCCTTCACTAACCCTCCCAGCCCTCCAGAAGAGCTATATAACAGGAGCCATGCAAGAACAAGAGTGGTTATCGAGAAATTCGGTGTATTGAAATCTCGGTTTAGGTGTCTCCACAGGTCTGGTGGTAGTCTTAAGTATGAACCAGATAAATGTGCTAAGATTTCAGTTGCTTGTATGTTTTTGCACAATTATTGCATTGAATAAATAAAATAAATAATTTTTTTTATTCAGGAAAAGTACATAAATAGTTGATTTACAAACAATATGTTGGATTTATAATAGAGCTAGTACATACAATACCTAAAGCCACTGATACCCATAGCGTTTTGGGCAAGGTGTGGGGAAAAATAACCCACAAACTAAAACTAAATAGTAATTGGGATTACGTATAAATTGTGTTGAAAAAAGGAATAAAAAAATAAAAGGGGGGGGGGGGGAACATGGCAGAAATCATCAATTGTACAAGTTGGAGAACAAACAGCATTGTTTAACAAAAGCAAGACATGGTTGACATTTAGGGGGTAAGGTAGGTTACATGGAGTTAATTAAGTAGCACTTGGTTTTACTCTTAAACTGGTTGAGAGAGGTACAGAATTTGACATGATTGGGGACACAATTCCACATTCTGGGTCCCTTGATTTCTAGAGCATTTCTAGTTTGGTTAAGTTGCACTCTTGGAATATCAAATAGGTATTTGTTTCTGGTGTGATGCCCATGAGTTCTATTACAACCTTCTAGAAAGCTTCTAAGGTCAGGATTGACAATGCAGTTCAGAGTTTTAAATATATAGAGTATGCATGAGAGGATGTGCAGTGACTATATCTAACATATTCAAAGATTTGAGTAAGGGTACCGAATGCTGTCTGGGGCCAGAGTTAGATATTGTTCTAATATCAGCTTTGTGTTGAATAATTAGAGGACGTAAATGATTTTGTGTAGTAGAACACCATTTATTATTTATTTATTTATTTATATATATACAAGAAGGTACATTGGGTTTGTGGGAATACATTGGATAGTACAGTATATACATTCTTGCAAAGCCACTAGTACGCACAGCGTTTCGGGCAGGTCCTTAATCTAGCAGATAATTTTAAGTAGGTAATTTCAATCAGAATTGATAAATGATAAAGATACATTACAAGAGAAAAATGAGATGAGAGAGATAAGTAGGTATATTAAAGCATATTGTTATATTAAAGCTCTGATTGATTACATTGACAGCTTGATTAGTAATTTAAATAAGGTTAATAGACAACATACAGCAGATTGACAGCACATATAAGACAGCAATGATCACAATGGTAAAGATGTTCAGATTGGGTACATAAAGATTGGGAGACTGGGTAGCAAAAGATACAGATAAACAAGATTTATAAACACCATACAACAGATTGGCAGCACATATAAGAACAGCAATGATCACAATGGTAAAGATGTACAAATTGGGAACATAAAGGTTGGGAGATTGGGTAGCAATTGATACAGTGCAATTTTAAGGCAAAAAGTGAAAAACTATGAAGATGAAATTAGGTACTTTTTAGTATTGATTTTGAATGATGTAAAAGTTGGACAGCTTTTCAATTCAGTAGGGAGTGAGTTCCATAAACTGGGTCCCTTTATTTGCATAGTGTGTTTACACAGATTAAGTGTACCAAGCACAAATACCATAATTGAGATAAGGATAGATGAGAGAGTAATAGAGCGTCACCAGGGCAGGGGACTCGCTGCCGGCGCCATTGCTAGCTGGTTGCACACGGATTTCTTCCCGGAAAAACTTAAGATTCTGAGCACCCATCAGCTCAAATCATTGCGGTTTTGTGAGGAAGAATACATCAGTATTCCAAGACCCAGGCAATTTCTTGTTTTCAAGGAAATAATTTTGATTTCGTCTACAATTGATGGAGAAACAATGTTGTTGATTACCTGCTGTCCAGCTGACTGGTATTCTGCTCAACCCAGTACGCAGGCGACCCAAACTCTTGTACCACACTCTCGACACCCATGACTTTTTTTTTTTTTTTTTTTTTTTGAGGACCGTATCACTGACCAGGTCACTTAGTCCTATCCTGAAGGGCGAGGCCATATCCTGCGGACATTGCCACAAGGGAGCACCTTAGAAGGTGTACTGAGCCTGACAGGGAAAGGTAGACCAAACTTGCTCATTTAGGTGTTAGGTATTCCTGATTCCACCGGAAGGAATCATTCTACGACCTCCGTTGGAGGGGAATGAATTTCTCCAGGCCTAGGAGTGTCTCGGGCATTAGGTAGGGCAGTGATTCGGTCCTTTCTAAGTGGAGAGTCATGGGGTTGTCAAATAGAAAGAGGCAAGGGAGGCAGCTTTCAAACGAGGAGGGACAGTGGACCGAGGTGCAGCAGGCACCGAAGAAAACTGCTATCGAAGCTTCACTACGTGCTTCTACCAGCAAGACAGCAGACATTATGGACCTAGAGAGAACAGCATCAGTCTCGCACCAGCCAGTGTCAGACAATGCTTCTCTGTCCATAACCCAGCCACAAGACGACAGTATGAGACAGGAGAGGACAGCACTAGTCACACACCAGCCGGTGTCGGATACTGTACCTCTCTCCACAGACAAGCCACAGAACAACATTATGAGACAGGAGAGGACACCACCAGTCTCAACCAAACATCGTCAGACTCTGCACATCTTCCAAAATTCAAGATAGTGCAGACAGACCACTTTCCTATAGCATATGGAGTAGTAACGGCAATGGAAAAGGAACACCCAGAGCTCAAACTTTCTATCATAGTCAACCTGAAAGGAGAAATAATAATGACGACACCAGACCAACAGACTGCAAATTACTTAGAAAAAGTAAATGTCCTGCAAGGGAAACCTGTATGCTTGGAAAAGCTGGACCCTTCACAAAGACACACACACGAGTCGTGCTTTTGGGATACCCAATCGATTTTCCCCTGGATCCAGTACAATACTAGAACACAAGCAAATCCTGAATGCGGAACGATGCCGCACAAAAGTAGACAAGGCAGCGACACGTCAGGTTCTGGTGACCTTCATGGGACATGTGCCAGAAACATTCAATCTTGGAAATTAGGGAATATATCGACAGAGACCATACGTTCTGGAACCCCTGCGCTGCTTCAGGTGCCAGAAATACGGCCACTGTCAATCACACTGCACAGGACAGGAGAGATGCAGTGTGTGCAGTCTGAGACATCCAACCAAAGACTGTATAGCCAAGCACAAAGTAAACCAGACCACAACAGCCAAATGTCCAAATTGTGGAGGCAAACATCATGCCTGCAGCACAACCTGCTCTGCACGGAAAGAAAAAGTGCAGACAGCTCAGGCCAGGATAAACACACGACCAGTACTACATACACAACCACCACCGTCTGGAACACTCGTACACAGCCACAACAGAGGCCCACTCTCACAGAACAAAATTTCCTAAATCTATCAACTCCAAATCAGAAAATACACAAAAGTGCCGCAGAAATACAGCAAATGCAAAAGAGCAAAAAGCAATTACTTTCGGGATCAACACAACAAATAAACAGTTTTACCGAGGTCCAGCTGAAAAACATCGTGAAGATCATGGCAGAGACCATTATCAATTGTCTACAGATGATGCAGAATGCCTCACAACAGACTCAAGAAATTACTTGTGTAATAATGGACAAGATCGTGCAGCAGACCACAGTTACACTAAGAAATAGAGAGTCCGAGACAAGATGGAACACAAGAGGACAAACAACGCAGCATGGACATACAGACTACCAATAACAGTCGGATAGTCAAGACACCAGAACATCAACATTCACAAAAGCAACTGCAAGAAGCAGTGACCACCCAAGATCAACAGAATCTTACAACACAAGAGACAGACAACAACAGCCAATGCAGTCTGATATGCAACAACACCAACAAAGACGTATTGAACAGCAGAGATGCACAGGTTCCAACAACACTAGAGGCAGGCATGAACAATCAATTCAGCCCAATATGCAGCAACATCAACAATGAAATACTGGATGGGAGAGATGCACAGATTCTTACAAAAGAAACGGCCACGAGCAATCAATACAATCCACTGTGCAGCAATACCAACAGCAAAGTGACGGACCACAGTTATGCACAGATTCCAACAATGTAGGGGATGACCACGAGCAATCAGTGCAGTCCGAATTGCAGGGACACGACTTGCGTGGTGGAGAATTTAGAGGTCGATTCCGAAAAGGAGTTCTAGAAGAACAGGCAAACACAAACCGAAACCGTCGTGTGGCCATTACGAATACTGCAGTGGAACATACAAGGTCTTGGAAATAAAAACCACACTCTTCAGGAGGCTGCAATCAGCATGAAAGCAGATATAATCGTTTTGGAAGAAACACTTTTTTCCCAACCACGAAATCCTTTAGATTAGCTGGATATCAGCACTACATTATACTGTATGAGCAGGGAAGACAAAGAGGGTTAATGACTCTAGTCAGAAACATCATACCCAGCAAGAAAATAGACCCAGTTTCATGTGGGGATGGAGTAGAAGTATTAGCAGTACCAGTGAGTATGGCTAATATTGAGCTCCTCATATACAACGTTTACAAGCCCCCTAGACGTAAACTAGAAGCAAAGGCAGTTCTTGCCTTGGCCACGCAGTAAAATGCTATTATTGCTGGGGATTTTAATGCTCATCATAAAGTTAGGTGTTGATTTCACCTGTGTACACACAGCATTTGCCTTAAATTGAATTATTTTCATTATAAAATAAAGTTGCTTTAAATACAATACAGTGTATAATATACCTTACATGTAAGGGAAAAATTAAATATAATTTTGTTTTTAAATGCTATACACAAAACAATGATATGGGCCATCAATATGTAGCCCTTAGACCAAGTTTGAAACAGCTTCAATATTTTGAATCAATAAATGTGTATTTTATTTAATAAATGACATGACTTTATTTGTGGCTTATAGTACTTGATCAACAAAATATATCTGTTCTAATAATGGGTGCACAGGCTGACCAATTGCTTATTTAGGTGAACAAAACAATGAAAGATGAAAAGCACTGAGGTGAAACATATATTAGGGATGTGATACAATAATTATATCTTTGCCATTAATCTGTTTGCCAATAAAAAAAGCTTCTTATTTTTTTGTTTTTATATTGTCACTACTTTGTCACTAGTCACTACTACTAAACAATTAAACTTAGCAAATGATAAACATTCTTTAATACAAAAAAACAGGTAAATATTTTCACCAAACATCAGTCAACTATATGACGTACTTTTGTTATTAAATTGTGCTATATAATATGCAAGTCACAGCCAAATTAATTGTATGAATAAGTGTTACATTTTAATGTTTCCATAATGTTCTTAATTACAATTGCTATTACAAAATATTATAATTTCTTATCCCATTTTTATGGATTCTAATTAATAGTTTTAAATGATTTTCATAATGGCTGATTATTTCCCATAAATTCTACCACTTTCCATATACCTTTGGATATCTCCTTGAGGGATTTGTTCAAGTACTGTACTGTCTTTGTTTAGCAACCTCCCTTAAGGTTCCTGGCACTTTATGTACAGCATCTATTAGATTTTCATGCAGAATTAACACTTGTTGTGTTGTATTGTGTTCTGCAGTATTTTTTTTTTTTACCTGTATGTGTACTACAGACTGAGCCTTTGGAGTAGTCATGGCCTAGAGACGATGGATGAAATTGATCACCAATTGGTGAGGCAGAAGGCTCGCCTGATTCCTGTACATTTAGCACTCGAGAATCATCAGTGTCCATGACCACTTCCTCTGTTACACAGTTTGGTTCTGTAAAAAAAAAAAAACAAAAAAAAAAAAAAAAATATATATATATATATATATATATATATATATATATAAATGAATTTGTGTGAATACATTCAGTGGATTTTGATAAATTTGGCTAATTTGGGGACCCCAATAGAAGCCTTATGTGTATGAATACACTCTGGCTTCCTGTTCCCAAACACAATGAATTATTATAACTTATTATCTCGAGGTCCACCCCTAAGGATTAATTACTGACCCTGTCCAGGATGCAACCCCACAACAAGCTGTAACTCTTGAGTACCTACATATTGCTAGGTGAATAGGGCCATAAGCTGATTGGAAATGTCATGCCCGAGTTTTGAACCCCAAATTCCATATTGCGAGTCTACAATGAACCTGACTCTACGATACATAAAAACAACAAATAAAATTTACTTTTTAACAGATACAGGTAATTTCACATATGAATGAACAAATCTTGTCATCTGTAAAAATATTTATGGACTTATTTAATAAAAACTTTCATAAAACAAATATTTCTATATGTTTTTCCTGCCTTTGGTATATCCATTTAAGTGTAATATAACCATTCTGGCTTTTCTGCATTTTCACCTGATAGTTACCTTACGATTAAAGTTATACTGTAGTTCTCGGTTCAGGCGAAGGTAATGCAAAGAATTTGGATTTTTTTTTTTTGAAATATCAATCACAAATTAAGATATACCTGTACTGCACAATTTAATGAGTGAAAAAAAATATGACTAACAGTGCACATTACATACCAATATCGAATCTTGATGATCCATTGTTAATATTTATGAGCTTTAGATATGTTTAGCAATAATGTTACCCTGTGTGGGACTTGCCCATCTAATTTGTGATGTCCTCTTAACAACTACTAAAGTAATGTTGCTTACTAGGGTTGAAAATGAGTTTATATAATCAAGATCCTGTTAATAATATTTATATTTTGTAATTACTTTACCTAATGGTTATATAACTGTTTGCCAAGATAATTTAACTAAGTGGCATAAGTAGTGAAAAGTATCACTTCTACAAAATGCTTAATTTGTTTAATTTACAAATCTTTGATCTATAAATATATATTTTTCTTTTTTGATGAACAAACAAATTTCAATTTGTACCATTACAATTTTACTGGGTCATTAATTTTTATATACCAATTGAACCTAAACAAATTTCACTTGGTCCTCGACACAAAATCTTTAGACATAAAAAAAAGAGTAATACCTTCTAGGGTATAATCCTGTCCTGCATCACGGATGCCAGCATTTCCGTGGCGTTTTCTGTTAATTTTTTCTTGACTAAAGATTGAAGATCATGAAATTTCTTGTGGAAATCTACTTGTCTTGAGCAGAGACCAACACCACTTACAGCAAGAGCTATTTGGCTCCAGGCACAGTGTTTGTCTTGGGTAGTTACTTATCTTGATAACTTCCCAAAAATTATGCTCTCTCTCTTCTTAACCTCATCAACGAGAACTGTCATCTCCTCTTCACCGAAGTTTGCTTTCCTCTTTATCCCAGACATTTTCTTCTTGATGGTAGGTGCAGTTTGTGTGAAGTGTCTATCCTCTTGATGACTGCACGACTACAAATGTTGGGAGAGGCGTTACTGTTGAGAATGACAAGGTTTCAAAAGTGTTTGATGTCTTGTACTGTAGATAAAGGAGCTGGCGACTAAACAGAGGCTTGCTTTGAGATTAGAGGGAGACTTGCCGCACTGTAGGCCGGGGTGTTGTGTTGTGCTGGCGTCAGCTGATCCTTGGTGCTGCTGGCCAGACAGTTGTTTTCTGTGTTTGGCTGTTGGTGGCGCCAAGTATGAATGTGGCACAGGTCAAATATGGCCCAATTTGTTGGTCGACTGGAGATATTTAGCCAGTGCTTTGATTATTGGATATTTTTCATGTAAAGAAGTCACCTCCTCCTAATAAACAACGATAAAGGTTATTTAAAGTACGCTAAATCTTGTTTGAAATTTACTCTGGCACTACGATGTCAAAAACGGTGAAGGAGATGATGTTCGATTGTTTCCGGCACATGACTGGATGCACAGATGATTTTTCTGACATCAATACCACGAGGAACCGGAATGTTTACACAACACAGCCGATATTGCATTAGCGTGATTGGTCAGGTTAGAAATGTAACATTTGCCTCTGATTGGCCAAACACTATACAGTAGTGACCTCTGTCGACATGCAGGTGAACCAGACCCAAAACCCAAATATCTTCGTAAGAACACCTACAGTATCTGAATTGCACGTAAGTATCTTCTTAGCACGTACTTAGGAACCTTCGTAGTACACTTACTTGTGAAAAAATACAGGGAGCTTCGTGAATCTAGGTCCTGTTCACCTTAAGCAATATGTAGGAACTCAAGAGTTAGACAGCTTATTGTAGGGTTGCATCCTGGACAGGGTCAGTAATTAATCTTCAGGGGTGGACCTCGAGATAATAAGTTATAATAATTCATTGTGTTTGGTAACAGGAAACCAGAGTGTATTCATACACATTAGGCTTATATTGGGTCCCCTAAATTAGCCAAATTTAACGTAATCCACTGAATGTATTCACACAAATTCATTTATATTTATTTTTTACTTTTTTTCTGGGGGGGAGCCCCTATGGCTCTCCGGAGCCTACTAGGCTGATATGCTAATGTCAGACTTTGGCATCAGTCATGCCAAAGTCTTTGGAGTTCTTATGGGCCTACCGGGGACCACAAGCCAGAACCTGGCCCCCTCTAGAGAGGCAAGAGGAGCAATGGCCTATAGAAACTCCCGTGTAATTGGAAGCATTGTATGTCTGCCATTGACCGGGTTAGGCACCCAGAAAGGTAGGCGTCCCAAAACAAACCCCTATTCTGGTGAAAATTGCAACCAAAAGCCGAACGAGTAGATAGAAATCTCTGAACAAAAATGAGCAAACTAGTGTGACGTCACCCGTTGTCGCGCCGCTGTCTGCGCAGCCCCCCCCCCCCTGGGAGGAGAAGGGATAACCCCAGATTACAGCGCTGGCAATCCACACCCCAGTTCTTGAGGCTGATGCTATTGGCTTGGTTGTGTGCTCTGGCTCCTGTATTTTTGCGACGCTGTGCATTTTGTGTGGCTGCTGTACTCCAGGGGTGTGAGAGCCAGGAGTTATTCCTCAGTACTTGGGCTGCATGCACCTAGGGTTCCTTTCCCTAGGTGCCTTGTAAGTACTGCCCTTGGAGCTTGGGGTTACCTTCCACAAGTTCCTCGGGATCTGCTTCTGCGTGTCCGTTTTACTGCTCAGGTTTCTCGGCCGCCCTTTGGGTACTTGGGTGTTTTGTTTCCCTAGTTTACCTTAGGGTAAGAAGCAGTTTTTGCACTGGTAGTGGGGCGCATGGTGCTGTGCAGCTAGTTGTCACCTATCACAGCGGCCGCCTCTGTCCCTTTTGGTAAGTTGTCCTCTTGTGGGGTTTTGTTTTTGTTTTTGTCTTGGTGGGGGGTTCTGCCCTATTTGCCACTGGTGTTTGGCCTCACACTGATACTTGGTGTGTGGTCCCCTGCTTGGTCCCTGTGAGTGTACACATCCCTGGGGTTCAGCTTCAGACAGTTTGTTTGGTAGTTTTGGGCGCAGGTTAGCAGTACTCTGCCTGGGTGTACCTGAGTGCTGACTCCTCTTCAAGTAAATGCTCAGGACCCTGGGAATCCCCTAGGGGACGCGTAGGTCCGATGGATGTGACCCCGGGGTTTCCCCCTCAATGGCCCTCGCTTCGTGCGAGTTTGAGGGTTGTTTGGTCCCCTTGTCTCAGGGCGACCCTTCACTGTTTTTGACTCCGTCACGCTGCCTGTTGGGTCAGTGACACTTTCGATCCTGAGTACTGTGAGTGTTGTTGCTTGCTGGTGACTCAATTTACCCAATCTGTGGATGATCATCTTCGGGTACAGGCTGCGCAGGCTTTGCATTCTAAGTTTCGGTTGTTGCAACGCGCTAGGTTGGTTGCTCACCCGGATACCCCGTGGCTGCCTCGTTTTGCTTATAGGGACCCGGACTTGGGGGTGAGGGTTGCTTCGACCCTGGTTCAGTCCACACCACCTGGTCCTTCCCCTCCTGTTGTTCATTCTGGTCCCCTCTCCTGCTTCCCGCCCAGAAATGTCTGAGGGGTTTTGGAGTCGGGACAGGGGTTAGTTGGTCTTGAGGCTCTGGCAACCTTGGGGGATGGCCCCTTACGGTGTGGCGACAGAGGCATTTGAGTTTCCTCCCCCGGCCTGATGCCTCTGGGTCTGACCAGTGGGCCTCATTCCATCCGGCTTCTATGGCTGTGCCGGCCTTGTCTAGTGGGGTCGGTGCTTGGGGGGGAAGGACTCGGCCCTGGGGTCCTGTGGAGGAGGACCCTGGGGCTGGGGAGGGGATGACTTGGGGGCCTTGAGCCCCGATGGACCTCACCTGGTTTTTTTTTACCCTCTGAGCAAGGTTACTGTTACAAGGAGTGGGGTTTTCTCCCCCCCCCCCTCTGCGTACGAGTTAGATTTGGTGTCTGCCCCTTCCCTGGTTCAGTTCCGCGTTCCCCCGGGCGCTTCGATTCCATCTTTCCGGAGGTTTTTGGCTTATCGCATTCAACCTGCTGCGGTGCAGATGGCCCTTGCAGCAAACCTCCTGCGTGACCCGGATTATGCCTCGGCAATGGATCCCTCGACTTTCAAGTTTGGGACTTCGTTCCCTTTCTGGCTCCGTTACGAGGTTCATGGAGTCGTCCTGGCTGGTGGACTGTCCTGGTGTTTACCTTGGAGGCTTGACACTCCTGCCGTTCCCACACACTTGAGTGGCGGGAGGCTTCGACGATGCTTCAGGTTTTCCTGGGGGGCGACCTTGAGCACCTCAATGAGTGCTTGTTTGCTCCTGACGTTCCCTGGGATGTTGGTGTCATTCAGCTCCATGTGCAGGTTCTCTCCCTTTTGGCGTTGCAGGTGGCGAAGAACTTGCGTGCACTCGGGGCCTTTTGGTTGCGTTCTTGCGCTTCTTTTCCATCCTGGAGCTGTCTTCCAAGTGGTTCATGGAGGATGTAGGGGCGCTTGCAGCTGTTCCTGGGTCTGGCGCCTTAGCCTCGGCGGCTCGCTCGTCGGGTGTCTTGCTGAAGCTTTTCGCGCCTGATCTTGCGGGATTTGGTGGCTCTGTTTTATGCCTCCCGGCTCGCATGTCGGCTGGTGCTTGCCTCTTTTGTGGAATCCGCTTGGGCCTTGGCTCTTAGGATGTCTTCCCCTTTTTTCCCCTCTCTTGTTTGAGGCTTCCGCCGTTGCGCAGTATATTCAGGCTGCTTCGGCTTCTTGCCGTTCTATGTCGGACTTGCTGGTTCTCCGAGGGTCCCGTGGTGGGCCTTCCTGGAAGGGTCGTGTCAAGGCTCTGGGTTCCTCTAGTCATGGTAGGCCACTGGTGTCAGGTTCGGATTCGGCTCCTGCGGATCCCCCTTCGTCTGGTCGGTGCGGTGTTCGGCTCTGTGCGAGATTCTGGGTCTTGTAAGGGGCGCCGGCCCTTTTGCAGTTTGCCCAATTAACGAGGCGATGGGGGGGCGGCTTGCCCTGTTCGCTCACGCCTGGTCCCACAATTTGTGGGTGTTTTGGGTCGATTCGCACGGCCTCTGGTGGCCCCTTCCCCTGCGGGGGATTCGGGGCTGGCGGGGCAGGCTTCTTCCCCTGCGCTCTGTCAGGTCATCTTGGAATGGGTTCGCTTGGGCGTGGTCGAAACGACGACGTCCCTCAGATGGGTTTCCTGTCTGTTTCCAGTCCCGAAACGGGACTGCTTAGACCTGCGGTTCATTCTGGACTTGTCCCATTGTCTGGACCTTTGGGTTCATTGCTCCTTCTTTCGGATGACCACGCTGTCTCAGGTTCGGCTCCTGTTGGAGCCGAGCTTTTGGATGGTGGCTCTGGACCTTCGGGACGCTTATTGGTATGTCCCGATTCATCCGGGGTTCAGGGACTGGCTCGGTTTTGTTGTGGGGCTTCGTGCTTGCCGCTTTCGTTGTCTCCTGTGCGAGTTGAACCTGGCACCTCACATTTTCACGCTCCTCATGCGGGTCGTGGTGACCCGTCTGCGTCTGTTAGGTGTTCAGGTGTTGGCCTACCTCGACGACTGGCTGGTTTGGGCTCCCAGCCAGTCCGCTTGTATGCTGGCCAGGTTCTTTCTCAGCTCGCCAGGTTCGGGTTCTTGGTGAACTGGAGGAAGTCCCATCTGGTTCCCTCCCAGGTTTGTACCTGGCTGGGCCTTGTGTGGGACTCTCGAACCGCTTCCTTGTATTTTCCTCCGGAGTCTTCTGTGGCTGCGGTCCCGCATATGCCTGTTTCTGAGGGGCTCCTGGGTCACCCGGTGGTTGCTTGAGGGTCTGTGCGGGAGCCTGAACTTCACGATGCTGGTCTACCCACCTGGTCGGGTTTGGCTTCGTAGGCTGTTCTGGTTCCTTCGGAGACGTCCCTTCCGCCTGTCTCACGATCGCTGGGTTTGGACCCCGGGGGCTTTGCATCGGTTGCAGCATCGCCGGCTTCCTCTTCGGGTTTTTCGGGTTGGCTTTGCCAGACATTCGGACGCCCCGAGGTGGACCTCTTTGTGTCGGCGTGGTCGCGGCGTCTTCCCCTGTATGTGGCTCCCTTTCCCGATTGCGAGGCCGTCGGGGTCAATGCCTTTCAGCAGCACTGGTTGAGGTGGGGGTTCCTGTATCTCTTCCCCCCAGTTCAGCTGTTGCTCCAGGTCCTGACTTGCTTGGAGACTTACCAGGGGAGAGTTGTCCTCTTGGCCCCTAGGTGGCCGGCCCAGCCGTGGTTTCAAGCACTGCTTGCTCGGTGTCCGAACCTAGAGGTTTTTCCGCTGCTCCGCCTCTTCCAGCAGATTGGACCAGTACATCACGTGGATGGTTCGATCTTCTCCTCGAGTCTTCACGTATGGTGTTTTTGACTCTGAGTTTATCATTTTTATGGTGATCAGGTGGCATCCTTGTTAGTATCCCACCTGCGGGCTTCGTCTCGGCGGCAGTATGAAGTTTCCTGGCGGTCCTTCCGGTTCTTCTTACGTCTTTGTCGTTGTACTTCGCTTTCTGTTCAGGTGGTGTTGTCCTTTCTCTTAGTTGTTCCAGGGCCGTCTCCTTATGCCTAACACTATCGCCTCGTATTGTGCGGCGTTGGCGGAACCGCTTCAGCTTGCTTTCAGTATTGATGTCACATCTGCACCGTTTCACAAGCTGTCTCGGGCGTTGTTTCACCTCTGGCCTGCTCATGCACCGTCTGAGCCGTCCTGGTCATTGGACAGAGTGCTCTCTTTTCTTTCTTCTCCTCGTTTTGTTGTGGCCCCTTCAGTTCCGGATTGTTTTTCGAAGCCTCTTTTCCTGTTGGCATTGACCACTGGGGGTCGGGTAGGTGAGCTTCATGCTCTCCTCCGGTGCAGAGGTTTCTACACCTTTGGTTGGGGTGATCGGTGTGTTCGTCTGCAGCCTTCTCCTTCTTTTCTGGCGAAGAATGAGACTGCTGCCTTCTGGATGGGTCCCCTGGGTTGTTGATGCTTGGTTGGTTAGGCCGGGGGTGCATCAAATTTTGTGTCCGGTTGCGGCTCTTCGCCGTTATTTGCGCGCCGAGGCTTCTGTGTCCGTGGAGCTGCTTTGGGTTGATCCAGTTTCGCTTCTTCCCTGTTCGAGGGTGCAGGTCTGGTCGTCCGCAGGGTTATTAAGGCTAGCCAGCCTGCGGTTTATCCCCGTGCCCATGACGTCCGCAAATTTGCGGCTCTTGCCGCCATCTTTGGCAATGTGTCCTGAGCTGACATTCAGGTGCAGGGATTTTGGCGGTTGAACAGGGTCCTGGCTGCTCGTTACCTAGTAAACGTTCCTGGGCCCAGTCGGGCCTGTGTCGCTTTGGGTCGGCGGATGAAGCCAGTTGTCTCGGCTTCAGGTTGAGGAGTGAGCAGCAAACGCCTCCCGGGTAAGTCCCTATTCTTCTCCTCTGTGGGTAGTTAGCTCCGGGCAGCTGTAGGGGCTCCCACCAGAAAACCAGCGTTGAATGTAATGAAACGCAATTTTCTGGGTGAGTCCCGGAGGCTCCCCGGCATCCCTCCCTCCCTCCCTCCCTCAGGTCGGCAGTTTTTTCGAGTGTTTTGACATCCAGTCTCAGAACTGTGGTGTGGATTGCCGGCATGGTAAGTCTGGGGCTACCCCTTCCCCTTCCCGGGGAGGGGGGGCTGGGCAGACAGTGGCGCGACGACGGGTGACGTCATACTAGTTTGCTCGTTTTTGTTTAGGGAGTTCTATGTACTTCTTCAGCTTTTGGTTGCAATTTTCACCAGAATAGGGGTTTGTTTTGGGACGCCTACCTTTCTGGGTGCCTAACCCGGTCGATGGCAGACATAGAATGCTTCCAATTACACGGGAGTTTCTATAGTCCATTGCTTCCCTTGCCTCTAGAGGGGGCCATGTTCTTGCTTGTGGTCCATGGTAGGCATATAAGAACTCCATACACATGACTGATGCCAAAATCTGACATTAGCATATCAGCCTAGTAAGTTCCGGAGAGCCTCCGGGACTCACCCAGAAAATGGCGTTTCATTATTGTACATTCAACGCTTTTTTTTTTTTTTTTTTCAGAACCAAATTGTGTAACAGAGGAAGTGGTCATGGACACTGATGATTCTCGAGTGCTAAATGTACAGAAATCAGGCGAGCCTTCTGCCTCACCAATTGGTGATCAATTTCATCCATCGTCTCTAGGCCATGACTACTCCAAAGTCTCAGTTTGTAGTACAGATACAGGTAAAAAAAAAATACTGCAGGACATAATACAACACAAGTGTTAATTCTGCATGAAAATCTTAGATGCTGTACATAAAGTGTCAACAGCCTTAAAGGAGGTTGCTAAAGAAGCACAGGACTTAAACAAATCCCTCAAGGAGATATCCAAAGGTATATTTTAGAGTGGTAGAATGTCTGGGAAATAATCAGTCATTATGAAAATCATTTAATGCTATCTAATTAGACTCCCTAAAAATAGGATGAGAAATTATAATATTTTGTAATAGCAATTGTAATTAAGAACATTTTGGAAACATTAAAATGTAACAATTATTCATATCATTAATTTGGCTGTGACTTGCATATTATATATCACAATTTTATAACAAATATACCTCATATAGTCGACTGATGTTTGGTGAAAATATTTACATGTTTTTTGTATTAAAGAATGTTTATCATTTGCTAAGTTTAATTGTTGAGAGTACAAAATAGTGACAATATGAAAAAACACCCAAATAAGAAGCTTTTTTATTGGCAAAAAGATTAATGGCAAAGATATAATTATTGTATCACATCCCTAATATATGTTTCACCTCAGTGCTTTTCATCTTTCATTGTTTTGTTCACCTAAATAAGCAATTGGTCAGCCTGTGCACCCATTATTAGAACAGATATATTTGTTGATCAAGTGCTATAAGCCACAAATAGTCATGTCATATTAAATAAAACACATTTATTGATTCAATTTATTGAAGCTGTTTGAAACTTGGTCTAAGGGCTACATATTGATGGCCTATATTATTGTTTTGTGTATAGCATTTAAAAAACAATTTATATTTAATTTTTCCCTTGCATGCAAGGTATATTATACACTGTACTGTATTGAAAGCAACTTTATTTTATAATTAAAATCATTCAATTTAAGGCAAAGGCTGTGTGTACACAGGTGAAACCAACACTAGTATAGATATTTTACAAAACCAAATTATGTACAACATTTATTTGTGTGTATGAATAAATATTATTTAATATATTTTTCACACAAATTTTTTGTATTTTGTCAGATGTATATATTTCTCCTCAGGTATCTGACTTTCCATATAAAATACTGTATAGCAGCATAAATAATATTTCCAAATCAGCAAGTACATGTTTGTAACAATTTCTTTGTATATTCCTGTTTCACTTACATGTATAGTATGTGCTATAGAATTTAATAGGTAAAAATGGCTAGGATAACTTACAAATAATTCTATGAATCAAATACAGTAATGTTTTTTTTTTCCTTATTGATAAATTCTTGAGTTACTGTACTTGTATTTTTTATACAAAGGTTTCAATATGTACCATTTGCAATTACAGTACATATTTTAATTTGTTATATAAGTGATTTAAAAAAAAATTATGAGAAAAAATTACTATTTCCCTCCTTTGTGTGTGGTCATTTTCATGTGCTCCAACTTCGACATTTTCTTTCATTATAAAGTCATCATCAATGATGTCTTAAAGAAGTATTCTTTGCTCAATGCAATAATTGTGCAACAACATACATGCAACTGAAATCTTAGCACATTTATCTGGTTCATACTGAAGACTACCACCAGACCTGTGGGGACACCTAAACCGAGATTTCAATACACCGAAGGTGTTCTCGATTACCACTCTTGTTCTTGCATGGCTCCTGTTATATAGCTCTTCTGGAGGGCTGGGAGGGTTAGTGAAGGGTGTAAGTAAGTTGGGTTGCAAGGTATAGCCACCATCACCTGCATAGATATTTAATTTATAAAATGTGCATATATATGTTTAATAATTACTCACTAATCCTCAACCCCCACTTTCTTTCACACACTATTTGATTCTACCATCTGAAGTGGTTGGTTACCTTCCTCTGTCACATGATCACCTCTTACTTGCATTACATACACCATTCTCCTTTAATGTTCAGAGGCATATAACTAACATGTCAAAACAACCAAAATGTAACCCACTTCCTTCCATATTTAATCATCCACTTGTAATCTCTCGTATACCCATGACACATGCTGTATAAATACCAGTTTAAACACATTTCTGCCCATTTCCATTCGAAACCCATACAGTATTGGGTATCTAGAAAAAATAAAGCATATTGTAATACAGCCTGCTGTAATACTGTAATGCAGTATGGGTTTCGAATAGAAATGGGCAGAAATGTGTTTAAACTGTGTTTCACACAAATTTTTTGTATTTTGTCAGATGTATATATTTCTCCTCAGGTATCTGACTTTCCATATAAAGTATAGCAGCATAAATTGCAGCTTACCTGAATAAACATATTTATTTATATTTATATTAAATATTATTTCCAAATCAGCAGGTACATGTTTGTAACAATTTCTTTGTATATTTCTGTTTCACTTACATGTACAGTATGTGCTATAGAATTTAATAGGCATAAATGGCTAGGATAACTTACAAATAATTCTATGAATCAAATAATAAAAGTTTTTGTTTCCCTTATTGATAAATTCTTGAGTTACTGTGCTTGTATTTTTATACAAAGGTTCCATTATGTACTGTTTGCAATTACATGTTTTAATTTGGTATATAAGTATGATTCGAAATAAAAATGTATGAGAAAAAATTACTTACTACTTCCCTCCTTTGTGTGTAACCATTTTCATGTGCTTCAACTTCGATATTTTCTTTCATTATAAAGTCATCATCAATGATGTCTTCAAGAAGTATTCTTTGCTCAATGCAATAATTGTACAACAACATACATGCAACTGAAATCTTAGCATCCACTAAGATCACATGATCACCTCTTACTTGCATTACATACATCATTCTCCTTTAATGTTCAGAGGCATATAATTAACATGTCAAAACAACCAAAATATAACCCACTTCCTTCCATATTTAACTTAATCATCCACTTGTAATCTCTCGTATACCCTTGACACATGCTGTATAAACACCAGTTTATACACATTTCTGCCCATTTCCATTCGAAACCCATACAGTATTGGGTATCTAGAAAAAACAAAGCCTATTGTAATACAGCCTATAAGATGAAATATATATATATATATATAATTTTTTTTTTTTTTTTGAGATATATACAAGAGTTGTTACATTCTTGTACAGCCACTAGTACGCGTAGCGTTTCGGGCAAGTCCTTAATCCTATAGTCCCTGGAATACGATCCCCTGCCGCGAAAAATCGTTTTTTCATCCAAGTACACATTTTACTGTTGCGTTAAACAGAGGCTACAGTTAAGGAATTGCGCCCAGTAAATCCTCCCCGGCCAGGATACGAACCCATGACATAGCGCTCGCGGAACGCCAGGCGAGTGTCTTGCCACTACACCACGGAGATGGAGATATATATATAATATATATATATATATATATATATATATATATATATATATATATATATATATATATATATATAACTGAAAACTCACACCCCAGAAGTGACTCGAACCCATACTCCCACAACTGGTATGTACAGGGACGCCTTAATCCGCTTGACCATCACGACCGGACATAAGGAAGTGATAGCCGAGGCTATATGAACCACTTCCCCGCCGGCACTCGGATGGTAATCTTGGGCATAGCATTTTATCAAATCACCTCATTCTTTGGGGCACGCGTGAGGAACACAAATGCAAACAAGCCTGAATGGTCCCCAGGACTATATACAACTGAAAACTCACACCCCAGAAGTGACTCGAACCCATACTCCCACAACTGGTATGTACAGGGACGCCTTAATCCGCTTGACCATCACGACCGGACATAAGGAAGTGATAGCCGAGGCTATATGAACCACTTCCCCGCCGGCACTCGGATGGTAATCTTGGGCATAGCATTTTATCAAATCACCTCATTCTTTGGGGCACGCGTGAGGAACACAAATACAAACAAGCCTGAATGGTCCCCAGGACTATATACAACTGAAAACTGAATTGCATTTGTGTTCCTCACGCGTGCCCCAAAGAATGAGGTGATTTGATAAAATGCTATGCCCAAGATTACCATCCGAGTGCCGGCGGGGAAGTGGTTCATATAGCCTCGGCTATCACTTCCTTATGTCCGGTCGTGATGGTCAAGCGGATTAAGGCGTCCCTGTACATACCAGTTGTGGGAGTATGGGTTCGAGTCACTTCTGGGGTGTGAGTTTTCAGTTGTATATAGTCCTGGGGACCATTCAGGCTTGTTTGCATTTGTGTTCCTCACGCGTGCCCCAAAGAATGAGGTGATTTGATAAAATGCTATGCCCAAGATTACCATCCGAGTGCCGGCGGGGAAGTGGTTCATATAGCCTCGGCTATCACTTCCTTATGTCCGGTCGTGATGGTCAAGCGGATTAAGGCGTCCCTGTACATACCAGTTGTGGGAGTATGGGTTCGAGTCACTTCTGGGGTGTGAGTTTTCAGTTGTATATAGTCCTGGGGACCATTCAGGCTTGTTTGCATATATATATATATATATATATATATATATATATATATATATATATATATATATATATATATATATATATATATATAATGTCGTACCTAGTAGCCAGAACGCACTTCTCAGCCTACTATGCAAGGCCCGATTTGCCTAATAAGCCAAGTTTTACTGAATTAATATATTTTCTCTATTTTTTTTCTTATGAAATGATAAAGCTACCAATTTCATTATGTATGAGGTCAATTTTTTTTATTGGAGTTAAAATTAACGTAAATATATGACCGAACCTAACCAACCCTACCTAACCTAACCTATCTTTATAGGTGAGGTTAGGTTAGGTAGCCGAAAAAGTTAGGTTAGGTAGTCGGAAAAACATTAATTCATGAAAACTTGGCTTATTAGGCAAATCGGGCCTTGCATATTAGGCTGAGAAGTGCGTTCTGGCTACTAGGTACGACATATATATATATATATATATATATATATATATATATATATATATATATATATATATATATATATATATATATATATATATATATATATATATCAATATCTATCAATATCACACACACACATACAGGGGTACCTCGGTTTATGAGTTTAATCCATTCCTGGAGACAGCTCGTAATCCAAAAACTTGTAAACCGAAGCTAATTTCCCCATAAGAAATACTGTAATGGGAAATGAAATAATCCGTTACTGACTACCCAAAAACCTCATTTCCAGCTAAATTTTATACCTAATTCATCTAAATCTACACTACAAAACTATGTTCAAGTTATTACTTACCCTTGAATCTTGAGAGACACTCTCTCACAAAGGGCTTGGAGTTTTCGGTAGTCAGTTCTTCGTTGTGTTCTTCCACCAACTCCTCCACATCAGCACCATCCAATTCCAAGCCCATTTGCCTGCCCAGAGTAACGATTTCCTCAACAATAGACACATCATTTACAGGCTCAAACCCCTCAAAGTCTAGTTCTGTCACACATTCAGGCCATAATTTTCTCCAGCCAGAGATCAGGGTTCTTTGAGTCACGTCTTGCCAGGCTTTGTCAACAAGTTTTAAAGCACTACAATTCTTAAAATGGTCTTTCCAGAACTCTTTGAGGGTGAGTTTTGTGGCTTCAGTCACTTCAAAACATTTCTGGAAAAGTGCCCTTTCATAAAGTTTCTTAAAATTCGCTATGATTTTCTGGTCCATAGGCTGAATTAGAGGAGTGTTAGAAGGAAGGAACTTGACTGAGAAAATTACTGTATCTGTGCAACAATTCATCTTCCAAGCCTGGAGGATGAGCAGGACCATTGTCGAGGAGAAGCCTTGAGTGGCAAATGTTTCTCCTGCAGATATTTTTCTATGGCAGGGCACACCACTTCATTCACCCACTCCGAAAAAAAAATCCTAGTCACCCTCCACATCACACATTTGGTTTTTCTGCACTTTATACTGTTTGAAAACTCTTGGATTTTCAGAATGATACACAAGCAAGGGTTTAATTTTCAAATCGCCACTCACATTTGAACACAGCACAATATCTTTCATAGGCTTGTGTCCGGGCAATGATTTTTCCTCCTTGGTAATGTATGTCCTCTTAGGCAATCTTTTCCAGAACAGTCCTGTTTCATCACAATTAAAAACTTGTTGCGGTAGGTAGAAACTTTCATTTAGGCTACACAGTGAATCAGCTTTAGGCAATCTTACAGATGCACTTCACAATATTAACTGGGATTCTGAATTCAATAATACCCAGGATATAAATACATTAGCTAGCCCTGCCTGATGGGAGCATTTACTATCACCAAATGCCCGTCACCAAATGTCACTGTTTACCAACGTACCTGTAGATGAATTAATCGGGATGATAGCGGATAGAGTGTATCGTGATCCGGCTTGTACTCCTCTTGACATACCAGAAAACATACTAAGGAAGCTACTCCAAGCCTGCACTGAAGAGGCGCCCTTCTTGAGTCTAGATGGGCACATGTATAAGCAAGTAGATGGGGTCGCCAAGGGTTCTCCCCTAGTTGTCCTGATTGCGAACTTCTACATGGGTACTATCGAGCAGAGGATCTTAGTTGACATGCACTTGAAACCCGCCATATACTGCAGGTATGTTGACATTTTTATGCAGGTACCCGATGTCAGACATCTGCAGCAGCTGAAGGAGGCAATCGAGCAGAATTCTGTGTTGAGTTTCACGTACGAGATGGAGAATGATGGGAAGCTGCCTTTTCTAGTTGTAACAGTCACGGAAAGGAACGGAGGCTTCCACACTGCAGTCTACACTAAGGAAACAAACATAAGAATGTGCCTCAATGCCAATAGTGACTGCCCAGACAGGTACAAGAGGAGTGTTGTCAACGCTTACGTCGACCGGGCTCTCAGCCATAGCTCAGGACGGAAGCAAGTTGATGAAGAACTCTGTAGGATAAGGCAGGTCCTAGTCAACAATGGTTTCTCTAACAGTTTTGTTGAAGACGTCATAAAAAGAAAGGTGATGAAACGCCATGCAACCTCCGAAGAGTCAACAACACAACACTTATACCCCCTATTACACTGTTTTACAGGAACTTCTTTTCGGCGGCTCATAAATCAAAGGAAAAGGTCCTGAAAGACATTATTGATAGAAACGTTATCCCTACAGACAGTTAGTTAGTTTAGTTCATTTATTATGCACCCCATACCCATTTTGTGGGCGGTAGTGGAAAGGGTTACAGAGGCACATAATGGGCTCAGGGACTGAACCCCACAATTCATTTAGCTAAGCAAGTTACAATCTTGATGAGCTAGTTACAAAATTCAATATAAGTCATCACATCAACAATGGGTTCGAGATCGACCTCAAGTACAGGTTCTAAATTAAGCAACTGACATATGTGGAGAGCTAGTGTCAAAATTTATATGTTTGTCCTGCACACCGCCCCCCATCCAGTGGGCAGCGGTGGATAGGTTACAATCACTTAGTTACTACCTACAGTTAGCAAACTGGGGATATTTGGCTAAAATTTCTGGTAGCAGATCATTTTGAATGAAATATTGACACATCGCTGGAACATTGGTTATAGAATTGTCTCTAAATTCACGTATCTTTTCGCACTCCATCACATAGTGACGGAGGGTGTGCGAATAATTTTGTTGACACAGTTTACATTTGGTCAGGTCTACATCAGCAGATAATGAGAATTCCCAGAGATACTTGTAACCGAGTCTAAGCCGAGCAGTAGTAACATCTAGAAGTCTGCTGATTTTATTGGATGATCCATAGATGTGTGGCTCCTCTTGCATGATAGTATGATGATAGATGGAATTACTGGTGTCAATTTCACTTTGCCACCCTACAGACAAAAACCAGAAAATACAATTGACAATTCACTACAAAAGCAAAAAAAAAACGGCCAACCTACTCATGAAAAACTCCCCAGACACTAAGCAGAACGCCTTGAAGGAAACCAACGTCGTCTATGCCTTCACATGCCCGCTTGGAGACTGTAACCCCTCTCCCTTTCTGGCTCGTTGTTGCCGTGAGGGGGCTTAGTGGGCGGCTCTCGGAGTGTGATGCTCCATGGGTCAGTCCTCTGTCCTTTTGGAGCCTTGTGCTCTGGCTGCTTTCTTTACCAATTTTGCCAGAACTCTTTTCCTTTTCCTTGTGTTTCGTTTTTCTCTCTCCCCCCCCCCCCTCTTCTCCTTTCTGATTGTCATTTCCTGCCGATCTTTTGCCCGTTTTGATTATTCTCTTGGACTTCTTCTATTTTGACGCCCGGGTGTTTGAGGAGGCATACTCTTGCACCCGTAGAACTGTAGTACCCGACGTCGAGAGCGAGGGGACCCTTTTATTGTCAATCCTCCTTTCGTCACTGAACCCGATCTCGACGGACTCACGGTTCTTAAGGTGGCGTTTGTGGGGCCACGACTCACGACGCACCCCTAGGGGGCCCCGGCATGATCGGCGATAGCTTCCTGTTGGGTGAAAAAATATCTCCCATTTTGTCCTACATTGTAGCTTGTTGAGTTTTAAGCTGTTGCCACTTATATGTGTTACATTTGACCTTTAAAATAAGTGGTCTGGATTAATGTCCAACTTGTTTAGTATTTTAAGCTTCGATGAGATCAGCTGTTATGTCTGGTCTGCAGTGTTGTTATTCCCGTGGCTCTCAACTGTTTCTGGTAGGAGAATTGACTCATTTCTGGGACAATTTTTGTTTTCACTATGCTGAACTTACTCTAAAGCAGCTATGTCCTTCTGAAAATGAAGTCTCCATGCATGGATACAGCTTTGGAGAAAATTCAACACACCAATAAAAATCACCTCTGAACTAAGTCAACTCTCATACTAGTACGAGTATGACACCGGACTAGAAAGAACACAAAGCAACAATTGAACCAAGGGAAAGAGATACTGTATATGCTTGGGTCAGTGGTCTCCTGAGGTGTACTCACCTAATTGTGCTTGCGGGGGTTGAGCTCTGACTCTTTGGTCCCGCCTCTCAACCATCAATCAACAGGTGTACAGGTTCTTGAGCCTATTGGGCTCTATCATATCTACACTTGAAACTGTGTATGGAGTCAGCCTCCACCACATCACTTCCTAAAGGTGTGTGTTGGTGGAAAGAAACCTCCCTCCCCCTTTTGTCTGTATCAATCCTGTGGTGGATCCAAATACCCCCACCCCCCTGTTCTAATCAGTGTGAGGAAATCTGGTATTTTTAAATAAAAACACTTTTGTAAAATTGTACCCCAAGGTGTATTTCTTGTCCCATATAGTTAGAACTGGTGATTATTGCTATATAGATCCCTGCACTTCCATTATTTATAAGAAAGTGAGAGCGGGTGTTGTTAGCGATACTCTTGGGTACGGCTTTTAATACTGTACCTTACAATTCGTACATGGAAAGGAGGATAAGAGACATCCTCCCCTGTAGCAAAATACCTTCTGCAGAAGGAACCAAAAGTCCAAAAAAGATTTACATGCACCAAGGACCCCTCCTTGGGATTCCCCGCCCCAGGAAGTCTGCCATGAAGACTCTGGGGGCAGAGCCTTAGTCCTTCCTCAATGCCCAAGAAAGAAAGGCGTCCTCCCAAGGCAAAGGATTGGAGTGGGGAGGTGCAGGTGAAAACTCCGAAACTCCAGCAGGACTAGATGGCTCAACTATAGTATCCTAGTATCCTTGCCATTGAAGTGGCACTTTGGAACCAGAACCCAGGGAAGACCACAGGCATGGGGAACCACACTGGTAGAAGAGAGAGAGAGAGAGAGAGAGAGAGAGAGAGAGAGAGAGAGAGAGAGAGAGAGAGAGAGAGAGAGAGAGAGAGAGAGAGAGAGATAGATAGATAGATAGATAGATAGATAGATAGATAGATAGATGCAGACAAGGTTCAGGCAGAGGTCACCAACACCTCCAATAGATCCCTAAACACAATAGGAGCCAACTCTGGAAAATTCAAATGAGCATAAAGCCGTGAACACCTAAGACGAACAAACATCACCCTTCAAGCAGCTGCTGTCTGGTAAGCTTCTGTACTTGAAGCAATTTCAGTTAGAACAGAAACGCAATGAGAGCATATGCGACAGGACTTAGATTAGTGACATCTACAACCCTAACAAACATTATGACAAAGGCAGAGAATGATCATCGTCCTGTGGCAGGGATGATCAACACCCTTTAAGGGGCCCGGTACATATGAGTATTTTTCAGTTATGAAAAATAATGAAAATTTTAAACAAATCTTCCGTTATTTGACATTAGCATAGAGAAAATTTCATCCCAATATGGTAAGAAATAGATTTTTACGATTTTTTTTTTCAAAATAAATGCGTGTGCAGTGGGCAGCAACCGGTACTAATACCATAATACCATAATACCACCGATTTAGGCAATCAGGAATAAAGAGATGCAAGCACCTGTCCGATTCACAAAAAAGACAAGTACTCGTAGTAGAAAGGAAGGTCTACACTACACAATGCAGTGTAGTGTAGTGAAATTTGAAGACACAAGGTCTACAAATTGGATATGCAGCTGGTGCCACCTGGAGGACCATATTTCACGCATAATAATGACTTGGTATGTTATTATGCTGTATATTATTATATATCATATAAATACAGTGTCTAATGGTAATATTTCTTATGTCTCTTTGTACGAAAAGCTGACAACCCCACTTTTTTCTGGGGGGAGCCCCTACGGATCCCCGGAGTTTACTAAGGTTGATATGCTAATGACAGACTTTGGCATCAGTCATGTGTATGGAGTTCTTATAGGCCTACCGGGGACCACGAGCCTGAACCTAGGCCCCCTCTAGAGGCAAGGGGAGCAATTAATGGCCTATAGAAACTGCCGTGTAATTGGAAGCATTCTATGTCTGCCATCGACTGGGTTAGGCACCCAGAAAGGTAGGCGTCCCAAAATAAACACCTATTCTGGTGAAAATTGCAACCAAAAGCCGAACGAGTGGGATAGAACTCCCCAAACAAAAACGAGCAAACTAGTATGACATCACCCGTCATCGCGCCACTGTCTGCGCAGCCCCCCCCCATCCTTCCCGGGAGGGGGAAGGGATAGCCCCAGTGCTACTGCGCCGGCGATCCACACCCCAGTTCTTGAGGCTGATGCTATCGGCTCGGTTGTGTGATCTACTCCAGGGGTGAGAGCCAGGAGTTATTCCTCAGTACTCTGGCTGCATGAGCCTAAGGTTCCCTTCCCTAGGTGCCTTGCCCTTAGAGCTTGGGGTTACCTTCCACAAATTCCTTGGGGTCTGTCTGTGTGTGTCCGTTTCACTGCTCGGTTCTTTGGCCGCCCTGTTGGGTACTTGGGTGTTTTGTCTTCCTAGTTTACCTTTAAGGTAAGAGACAGTTTTCGCACTGGTAAGGGGCACAGGGTGCTGTGCAACTAGTTGTCACCTATCACAGCGGCCGGCTCTGTTCCTTGGGGTACGTTGTCCTCTTGCGGGGTTTTGTTTTTTCTTTTTCTTTTTGGCCTTGGTGGGGGGGGGGGGGGGGTGGTTATGCCCTATTTGCCACTGGTGTTTGGCCTCACACTGATACTTGGTGGTGCCCCTTGCTTGGTCCCCGTGAGTGTACACGTCCCTGGGGTTCAGCTTTAGACAGTATTTGGTAGTTTTGGGCGCCGGTTAGCAGTACCCTGCTTGGGTTTACCTGAGCGCGAGTCCTCTTCAAGTAAACGCTCAGGACCCTGGGAATCCCCTAGGGGATGCATGGGTCCGGTGGATGTGACCGCGGGGTCCTCCCTAATTTCATGCGCGTTAGGGAGGTTGTTCAGTCCCCTTGTCTCAGGGCGGCCCTCACTAGTTTTTGCCTCCGTCACATAGCCTGTTGGGTCGGTGACACTTTCGACCCTGAATCCTGTGAGTATTGTTGCTTGCCGGTGACTCAATTTACCCAATCTGAGGATGATCATCTTCAGGTAGCTAGGCTGCGCAGGCGTTGCATTCTAGATTCGGGTGTTGCAACGCGCTAGGTTGGTTGCTCACCCGGATGCCCCATTTTGCTTATAGGGACCCTGACTTGGGGGATGGGGTCACTTCGACCCTGGTTCAGTCTGCACCTCCTGGTCCTTCCCCTCCTGTTGTTCATTCTGGTCTCCCTCCCCTGCTTCTGGCCCCGAAACGTCTGAAGGGTTTCGGAGTCGGGGCAGGGGTTAGTTGTTCATGAAGGCTCGGGCAGCCTCGGGGGATGCCCCTTCCGGTGTGGCGACGGAGGTATTAGTCTCTCCTCCCCCGGCCGAAGCCTCTAGGTCTGAACAGTGAGCCTCATTCTATCCGGCTTCTACGGCTGCGCCGGCCTTGTCTAGTGGGGTCGGTGCTTGGGGGGAGGACTCGGCCCCAAGTCCTGCGGAGGAGGCCCCGCTAAACCCTGCCTGGGTTTTTCTACCCTCTAAGCGGGGCTTACTGTTACAAGGAGTAGTTTTCTTTTCCCCCCTCTGCGTACGAGTTGGATTTGGTGTCTGCCCCTCCCCTGGTTCAGTTCCGTGTTCCCCGGAAGCCTCGGTTCCGTCTTTCCGGGGGTTTTCGGCTTATCGCATCCAACCCGCTGCAGTGCGGGCGGACCTTGCAGCAAACCACCTGCGTGACCCGGATTATGTCTCGGCAATGGATCCCTCAGCTTTCAAGTTTGGGACTTCGTGCCCTTTCTGGCTCCGTTACGAGGTTCTGGAGTCATCCTGGCTGGCGGACTGTCCGGTCAGTTCCCCTGGTTCCCCTGGTTGCTCCCCTGGTTCAGTTCCGTGTTCCCCGGAAGCCTCGGTTCCGTCTTTCCGGGGGTTTTCGGCTTATCGCATCCAACCTGCTGCAGTGCGGGCGGACCTTGCAGCAAACCACCTGCGTGACCCGGATTATGTCTCGGCAATGGATCCCTCAGCTTTCAAGTTTGGGACTTCGTGCCCTTTCTGGCTCCGTTACGAGGTTCTGGAGTCATCCTGGCTGGCGGACTGTCCGGTCTTTACCTAGGAGGCTTGGCACTCCTTCTGCCGTTCCCTCACACTTGAGTGGCGGGAGGCTTCGACAATGCTTCAGGTTTTCCTGGGGGGCGACCTTAAGCACCTTAATGGGTGCTTGTTTGCTCCTGCCCTTTCCCGGGATGTTGGTGTCGTTCAGCTCCATGTGCAGGTTCCCTCCCTTTCGACGGCACAGGTGGCGGAGGACTTGCGCGCTCGAAGCCTTTTGGTTGCGGCCTTGCACTTCTTTTCCCTCATGGAGCTGTCTTCCGACTGGCTCATGGAGGATGTAAGGGCGCTTGGGGCTGTTCCTGGGTCTGGCGCCTTAGCCTCTGTGGCTCGCTCGTTGGCCACCTTGCTGAAGCTTTTCGCGCCGATCTTGCGGAATGCGGTGGCTGTTTTATGCCTCCCAGCTCGCGTGTCGGCATATGGTGCTTGCCTCCTCTGTGAAATCTGCTTGGGCCTTGGCTCTTAGGATGTCTTCCCCTTTTTGCCCTCTCTTGTTTGAGGCTTCTGCCGTTGTGCAGTATATTCAGCCTGCTTCGGCTTCTTGCCGTCCTATGTTGGACATGCTGGTTCTCCGGGGGTCCCATGGTAGGCCTTCCCGGAAGGGTCGTGCCAAGGCTTGGGATTCCTCTCGTCGTGGTAGGCGACTGGTGTCAGGTTTGGGTTCGGCTCCTTCAGACCCGCCTTCATCTGGTCGGCGCTGTGTTCGCTCTGTGCGAGGTTCTGGGTCTCGTAAGGGTCACCGGCCCTTTCGCGTTCACCCCATTGATGGGGCGATGGGGAGGGGGGGGGAGGGCTTGCACTGTTCGCTCACGCCTGGGGGTTCGAGGCTGGCGGGGCAGGCTTCTTCCCCTGCGCTCTGTCAGGTCATCTTGGAGTAGGTTCCCTTGGGCGTGGTTGAAACGACTGACGTCCCTAAGATGGATTCCCGTCTGTTTCCTGTCCCGAAACGGGACTGTGCAGACCTGCGGGTTCATTCTGGACTTGTCCCTGCCTGAACCCCTGGGTTCATTGCCCCTCCTTTCGGATGACCACGCTGTTTCAGGTTCGACAGGGCCGGGCTCTTGGATGGTGTCCCTGGACCTCCGGGATGCTTATTGGTACGTCTCGATTCATCCGGGGGTTCAGGGACTGGCTCGGGTATGTTGTGGGGCTTCATGCTTGCCTCTTTCGTTGCCTCCTATTCGGGATGAACCTGGTACCTCGCATTTTCACAGCGCCTCACGCAGGTTGTGGTGACCTAAATGCATTTATTAGGTGTTCGGGTGTTGGCCTACCTCGATGACTGACTGGTTTGGGCTCCCAGCCAGTCCGCTTGTATGCTGGCCAGGGATCTGGTTCTTTCTCAGCTCGCCGGGTTTGGGTTCTTGGTGAACTGGAGGAAGTCCCATCTGGTTCCCTCCCAGGTTCAGACCTGGCTGGGCCTTGTGTGGGACTCTCGGACCGCTTCCTTGTCTCTTCCTCTGGAGTCTCTTCTGCGGCTGCGGTCCCGCATGTGCCTGTTTCTGGGGGGCTCCTGGGTCACCCAGCGGTTGCTCGAGGGTCTGTGCATGAGCCTGAACTTCGCGATGTTGGTCTACCCGCTGGGTCAGGTTTGGCTTCATCGGCTGTTCTGGTTCCTTCAGGGATGTCCCTTCCGTGCCTCTTGCGATCGCTGGGTTCGGACCTCGGGGGCTTTGCGTCAGTTGTTGCATCGCCGGCTTCCTCTTCGGGTTTTTCGGGGTTCAGTGCCTTGGCGCCTACCTGAGCCCTCACTCAATGTGTTCACGAACGCGTCGTCTCTCAGCTGGGGCTTTGTGACCAGTGCTCACCAGGCTGGCCAGAGTCGATGGGGTCCGTCTTTCCGTCGAACCCACAGCACTGTGCGGGAGTTCGCGGCAGTGTGGTTTGCTCTTCGGACGATTCGATTCGCCTGCGGGTCGACGATACGGCTCCATTCAGGCCTGCTCCCTGGTGGTTCATTGTCTGAACAGAGAGCGGGGTGGGGGGGGGGGGGTTCAATACGGTCCTTGACTCTTTGGCCCTGGTTGCTTCGGGTGACTCGTTTGCTGAGTTCCTTGGTTTGGCTCTCCTGGCAGTTCACGTGCGGGGAGTGTCCAACGTCTTGGCCGACGGCCTGTCTCATTTCGTTCCCCTCTCCACGGAATGGACGGTCGACACAGACTCCTTCCGTTGGCTTTGCCAGACGTTCGGACGCCCCGAGGTGGACCTCTTCGTGTCGGCGTGGTCACTGCGCCTTCCCCTGTATGTGGCGCCCTTTCCCGACTGCGAGGCCGTCGGGGTCGACGCCTTTCGGCAGGACTCGTCGAGGTGGGGGTTCCTGTACCTCTTCCCCCTGGTTCAGCTGTTGCGCCAGGTCCTGAATCGCTTGGAGACTTACCAGGGGAGAGTTATCCTCTTGACCTCTTGGTGGCCGGCCCAGCCGTGGTTTCAGGTGCTGCTTGTCCGAACCCAGTGGTTTTTCCGCGGCTCCGCCTCTTCCAGCAGATCGGATCAGTACGTCTTGTGGATGGTTCAATCTTCTCCTCGAGTCTTTGCGTATGGTGTTTTTGACTCGAGTTTATCATCTCTATGGTGATCAGGTAGCTTCCTTATTAGTGTCCCACCTGCGGGCTTCATCTCGGCGGCAGTATGAAGTTTCCTGGCGGTTCCTTCTGGTTCTTCTTACGTCTTCGTTGTATTGTACTTCGCTTTCTGTGCGGGTGGTGTTGCCCTTTCTCTCTTGGTTGTTCCAGGACTGTCTCCTTATGCCTAATACTGTCGCCTCGTATCATGCGGCGCTGGTGGAGCCGCTTCAGCTTGCTTTCGGTATTGATGTCACGTCTGCGCCATTTCGCAAGGTCTCTCGGGCGTTGTTTCACCTGCGGCCTGTTCATGCCCCAGCCTGAGTCCTCCTGGTGCTCAGGAGGGCAAAGTGCTCTCTTTTCTTTCTTCTCCTTGTTTTGTTGTGGCCCCTTCGGTTCCAGGATTGTTTTCGAAGGCTCTTTTCCTGTTGGCATTGGCCTCTGGGGGTCAGGGTAGGTGAGCTTAATGTTCTCCTCCAGCGCAGAGGCTTTTTGCTCCTTCGGTCGGGGTGATCGGTTTGTTTGTCTGCAGCCTTCTCCTTTTCTGGCGAAGAATGAGACTGCTGCTTTCCGGAGGGGTCCCTGGGTTGTTGATGCATGGTTGGTTAGGCTGGGGGTGCATCATGTTTTGTGTCTGGTTGCTGCTCTCCACCGTTATTCATGGCTCTGTGTCCATGGACGCACTTTGGGTTGATTCGGTTTCCCTTCTTCCCTGTTCGGGGGGTGCGGGTCTCCCAGGTCGTCCGCAGGGTAATTAAGTCTAGCCAGCCTGCGATCTATCCCCGTGCCCATGACGTCCACAAGTTTGCGGCTCTTGCCTGCCGTCTTTGGCAATATGTCCTGGGCTGATATTCGGGCACGGGGATTTTGGCGGTCAAACAAGGTCCTGGCTGCTCGTTACCTAGTAAACGTTCCTGGGCCCAGTCGGGCCTGTGTCGCTTTGGGTCGGCGGATGCAGCCAGTTGTCTCCGCTTCGGGTTGAGGAGTGAGCAGCAACCGCCTCCTGGGTAAGTCTCTATTCTTTTCCTTCTGTGGGTAGTTAGCTCCAGGGAGCCGTATGGGCTTTCCCGCAGAAAACCAGCATTGAATGTAATGAAACGTCAATTTTCTGGGTGAGTTTCTTTAGGCCATTGCTCCCCCTTGCGTCTTTAGAGGCGACCAGGTTCTGGCTCGTGGTCCCCGGTAGGCCCAATAAGAACTCAAACACATGACTGATGCCAAAGTCTGACATTAGCATATCAGCCTAGTAAGCTCCAGGGGAGCCTCTAGAGACTCGCCCAGAAAATGGCGTTTCATTACATTCAATGCTTTTTTTTTCTCTCTCTCTCTCCTTTGTTTGCATGTGAATTTTCTTGTGACTTCTACATCTTGGAGAATGCATATCCGGCACTAAGCATGTAAAGTTGGAACGAAATTGACCAACATGTTAATCAGCCACAGGTGACAGAAATTGACTTGTACTATATTTCTTTTCTGGCCAATTGATTTACAGATTTCAAACTCTATTCTCTTTGTCTATTTAGGTTGTATTGATGAATGAGGACCAGATGAGGGTCTTATCACTTATGTATGGGCAATAAAGTTACTGCAATATATGTTTCGTTATAAGAACATAAGAATGAGGGTAACTGCAGAAGGCCTATTCGCCCATAAGAGGCAGCTCCTATTTATTTCCACCCAATCTCATTCATATATATGTCTAACCTACTGTTAGACAGTTAAGGGGCACAGTGTCTGTTTTACAATTACACCTAACGTATCCCCATATTTTGTTTTTTGGGGGATTATTTTTTCTTTACTTCATTTCAACACATATTGACCTACAACTTTCACATACAGGCATACCTCAGAATAAGAGTTTAATCCGTTCCTGGAGACGCCTCGCCTTCCGAAAACTCGCATTCCGAAGTTAATTTCCCCATAAGAAATAAAGGGAAATGAATTAATCCGTTCCTGACTACCCCAAAAACCCCACATCAAACTAAATTTTTATACCTAATTTACCTAATTCATCTAAATAAACCTACAAAACTGTGTTCCAGTTATTACTTACCTTGCTGTCGAGTGCTGTAGGCGTATGGGAGATGGTGAGGAGGGGGGAGGAGGAGAGGAGTTACTGTTTGGAAGGGGAGTCCCCTTCCATAATCACATCACATAACCCCATGCCTTGTAGCACTATGGATACCACTTCTCTTTCTAAATTTTTCAAACCAGCCCCTGCTTGCCTTAAACTCTTTCTTATCTGCATCACTCGTTGCAGGGGTATTCTTTAGAAGGTCTTCGTGCAACACCCTGGCTTTCTCACAAATAATGGCCTCCGAAACACTATCACCCCTCAACTCCTTGTCGTGTATCCAAATTAATAACAACTTTTCCACTTCTTCAAGTATTTGTGGTCTTTGTGCCGTTAATGTTCTTACTCCTTTTGCCACTTTAGCACCCATAATCTTATTTTTCTTCTTAAGTATAGTGCATATTGTTGATGTGGCTTTGTTGTACTGCCTACAAAGTTCAACAACACGTGTACCGTTCTCATGCTTCCGAATGATCTCTTGTTTCTCCTCTATTGTCATCCTCACAGGAGCTTTCTGGCCTTTATCCTTACCACTGGCTTTCTTGGGACCCATGGTGAGATATATAATAACAAATTGTATAGACAAATCACCAAAAATCCAACAAAACACTGAAAATCCGCGAGAAGAATTGATGTGGGGGTAGTCACTGAGCGCCAGACAATAATAAACTGAGGGGCGGCGGGGCGGAGGGGCGACGAACGCGCTAGGTCGGCTGTACGCGTATCAACAAACTCGCGTCCAAACTCGCCTCCCGAAGTAACCCTCGCCTTCTGAGACAAATTTTTGGAGTAAATACACCTCGCCTTCCGAAAACCTCGCATACAGGGACAATCGCATTCCGAGGTACCACTGTATTCGAGTACGAATGCCAAGCAATCTTAATTAAAACTTACAAGATATGCATAAATTCGAAGTACTATATTCATTGTCGAGAACTTTTACTGAATTTTTCTGTATGAAGAGAATTTTCAACTTTGAGATACTATTAAAAATATAAGTTTCTGACCGATTCTCACCATTTTTACATATTACTGTATGTGCAAAGTTCTTAGGTCTAAGGTTTCTTAAGGCTCGTTTAGTCATAAAGCCATAACATTTGGACATAAATTTTTTGCGTCTAAATTTTGCAAATACAGGTACATGGATGGCCACATTGAAAAAATGTTTTACAGTAAACTATGCTCTCAAATAATATTTTTCCCTTACGAACATGAACGTTATATGCCATTCTGAGACCATAATGAATAAAATAAAAAATGTTGACATTTTATTATTTTTAAAGCTAATTTGAAATTGTGAACTTTTAAATTTTTTTTTTTTATTTTTTTCACGTTCATTGTATGATGTTGGTCTATTAGAAAAAGTTCGATCATTTACCATGTATTCAGATTGTAAACTCTGTGATAAACCTTTAATGCATTCACTAGAACACTATATTGATGAATGTGAAACCGTAAAGGACTTTAGACCTCCTGGCCTATTGTACCACCAACTGTGTAACTATTTTATTGACTCAGGTGTTCTGGACGACATCCTAACAATTTACCCAAAATTTGCTTGTCCATTTTAAAGAATGAAGAACAATTTCTATTTATACTCTAAGCTGCATCACTTATGAACCCATCCCTGCCCTTGTGTGGCAGTGCACAATAGAAAGTTGTTTTCACATATCCACACATTAAAACATTGATTGTAACCGTGATATATATGTGCTTCAGCCTACAGTTTAGACCTATTGTCTTATGTATGACCCTCTGTCCTGCGTGACAGTGAATACTAGCATTAACCTCAATTTAATAAGACTATCAAAATCCTCAGATTAGGCAAAATTGTAATTAATTTTGTCAATAAAGATGTTAATAATAATAATCATTTACCATGAAGCTATTACACATAAAAAATGGAGTGTTTAAAGAAATTTTGGAACACGTGCACTGGCCCCATTAACCTCACAAATAATGAGCACAGACTTGGTTGGCTGATCCATGATGAACCATGCCAGAGACCTGCAGGGTAATTGGCCAGGGCCTGAAGGTAAATACCAAGCAGGACGCCCAAATACTAGGGACTCTTCCCTAGAATCATAAACAAGCATGCAAACCCCAGTGCACAACCAATTGGAATGCCCCCAACCATACATATGAGTTAAAGACTCATGAACATTCCAGTGCAAAGCTCTCTAAGCCAGGAGCCTGGCTTCTGAGGGATGAACTCCTGAACATGCCAGAGAAGCAACCATGTCAGTGGATGGGGTAAAGCTAAACAAGCACAGAGGGAAGAAAACCTTAAGCACATGTTACATGAAGTGCAAAAGATAAGAACACACAACACATCTGGATATAAAACATGAATGTGAAGCAAATACTAAAATAAAAGAACAAGATACAAGCAAATGACCCCTGTAGGAATTCAGAGAATGGCCAGAACTTGGCTTGCTACAAAAGCTGACAATTCAGGAGCACTACAGGATGTTGGTACAACCACATCAGTGGCAACGGATCCAGGGAGGAGCCAGCTGTAGACCCAGGGTCCTCGGCTGCCTAGTAATGGCTATCCGTACTAATTAATTTAATTACTCTCTGTGTACTAATTGTTTCATTTCAATAATTTGTAGAGTTGTTTGGTGGTTTTGATGCCTTGTTTTCTGTGAATTTTGCAGCTGTCTGTAAAGCTCTACTGACTTTCTGGATGCTTTCCCGGTGGAGTGGCTGATTGTCACTTGCCCGCTGCGTCTCTGAGTTGCCAGGTTCTGGCACTGGTTCCCAGTAGGCCAAATAGAACTTGTGCAACTGATGTGACCCAATAGTGGGAGCAAGCGAGATAGCTTCAGGGAATCACCATGAGTTTTAGGAATTTGATATGGGTGATGCATTCTATTTCATTTAAATGTTTACAGTGTAGATGATGCATTTTAGTGTCATCATAAAATTAAAGTATTAAGAACGGAAGCACATACAAATCAAACTGAGCATTTATTTTCATTGTTGAGACATTAAGCTTTTCTTGTAAAGGTTTCATTGAACGTTCCTTGGGTCACAGTCAGTTAAGAGCTAAGCAATAAAAATTTAACACAGAGAATTCAGAAAGAAAATATGTTTGTAGTGAATAAAATGACTCTTACTTTGCTACAGTGAAAATTGTGTATTTTGGCCTTAATACCAAGCCATTTCTAAAATTCCTACTTAAATTTTATTTAACTAAGCATGACAGAATAAATATATGTAATACTAATGGAAAACAAGACACACATGTACATTATTTATTTTAGCTATATTTACATTGAGTGTCATTTACTGGCATTCACACATTCAAACATTACATTATCTAGACCACACATTCAACATTTCATAACTTGCTACCTGTACATTTTTAACACTTCATTATCTTCTGACCACACACATCGGAACACAATTTGCAGACCACACAAATTAAGTCTTAAACTGCAGATTCATACTTACAGTAGTTATGCCCTCTATTATAATTACAATGTCATTAATTTGCATACTTATGTCTTCATATTCATAACTAACTTTTGTGCAGATTTTTAGCATCTCAATACTTATGGATTGTCATTGTAGGGTACATTCTTTTAGCTTTTATTTTTAACTTGAAGCAAGTGATTAGTACAACATGGTATATATATTACGGTCAAACTAACATTCATAGCACTACTTGAAATTTGTATTCCCAAGTTAATCATTCTGAAACATTTATAGGAAGGCATGTATTAATCCTGGTCAGATAAGATATTTGTTCTGTTGAAACACTATTACTTCCATCATTCTATATTTAACATCAAATTTTGTTCTGTTTTATGTGGGTTGTGTGAACAGTATGAAAGACATTTAATTATACACAATACTATAATATATTTGTACTTGAGAACCAATTACAGTGTAAGTAGCTACATACTACAATACATTACTCCCTCAAAAATCCAAATCATATTGTTCCAGATTTCAGAAAACTTGCACTTCCTTTAAATTTTTGTTTTAATTATGCTTAATGTACTTCCAGAACCAACTATTTCTCCTAATATTCAGCCCATCTATAAGAATTTGTCCTAAACACAATCTAAATTATCATTCATACCCTAATTTTTCCCACACTGGGAAAATTTTCACTATAATTTTAATTTCAATCTTTCTTATGATGGACACATACTAGGGGAAATCTGATTGTAAAGATATTTCACCCTCATCTCAGTATTTCTCATGGTTTGGCCTCTAAAGCTTGCCCCCCCCCCCCCCATAATTGCGTAAATGAACCAGGCCCATCGACTTTCTCATGCCCAAATCTCTTTCTTTAGCTCAAAGATTTTCAAAAATATTGTGGTTAAGTGTTCCAATTAATAATTCAGGATATATGGTCTTTACCACTTTTAGAATAATTTTACTTGCACCTCCACTGAATGATATGATAGCACAAGAATAGCAAAAATTGAGTGTAAAAAATGTGATCTGCAAGAAAATGACTTTAAGGATCAGGATTTCACTGTAATCCCCTCCAACATTCCAATTTTTGTCAACATCTGAAATTTGAGGGGAGTTCTAATGAGTTGATTTGATCCACTGTTTTGAGAAATGTAGTATATGGATGTCTGTATTTTCAAGGGGGTATTGTACTTCTATAAATATACAGTACTGTATTCTGTATATTTATATATGTACTGTATTCATCAGATAATTTGTTGTAAATAATGCCACACAAACACTATGAGCTGTCTATAATTAAGTGCATAAACCTGTCAAATGCATCTCTGCAGTAATACACTAGGAAAGTTAAATCAACAAACTACAGTACTGAACTACTCAGGTGCTTATAGAGTACAAGGTCTTTCGATACAAAATTTTTCATTCTGATCTGAAGCATAAGGCACACAGTTACTCTTTTTGGAGTAAAGAAATTTCTCAGCTTGTCTGTTGCTTTGGTTGTCAAGAGACAAAGAAGTTGTTTAAAAGTTCTAATAATTGGATGTGGGACTTAGTGAAAGATTATCTATGTGATAAAAATATCAAGCTGATCAACTTTGTACAGATTCTTGATATTAACATTTGACAAGTAATTTATGCAAATACAAAACTGACAGTAAATTTACAGGTGCTTGCAAGTGCAACATATTGACTGCAAAATACAGCCATTCTACATAGTTTTAAAACCTAAATCTTTTAGGTTTTATAAACTTTAAATCTTTCTAAGCACAGGTAGTTGAGAAGGCATGAAAGATAAATTATAGTACACATAGAATTTGTGAACTTCGAGAAAGCATAGGACACAGTAGAAAGTAAACAGTAAGGATCTTAGCAGATGAAATCCTCCTAAATATTGTGAAGAGTTATAATTTAGGAAATAGTACATGAGTCAATAGTACATAAGCCAACAGATAAAACCAGCATTCAATGTAATGAAACTCCATTTTCTGGGCGAGTCTGAGGCTCCCCAGAGCTATCCATGGCTGATACGGATACCCTAAATATTTTGCATCAGTCGAAGTGGGTGGAGTTCTAGGCCTACTGGGAACACGAGCCAGAACCTAGCCCCCTCACAGAGGCACGAGGAGCAATGGCCCAAAGAAATGCGCATGTGATTTGGAACATTCTATATCTGCCATCGACTGGGACAGGCACCCAGAGAGGTAAGCACCACAAAACAAACCCCTATTCTGGTTAACAACGAAAATCATTAAACGAGTGCACAGAACTCCCCAAAAGAAAAGCGAGCAAACAAGCATGACGTCATACGAGCTGCGCTACATGTTTGCGCAGCTTCCCCTTCCCCGGAAGGTGAAAGGGGGAGCCCCAGACCCTCACGCCGGCGATGCTCACCCCAGCTCTGAGGCTGGATATCAAAAATCAGCCGACTGGAGGGAGGGAAGGTTGTGGTGAGCCTCCGGGACTCGCCCAGAAAATGGCGTTTCATTACATTCAACTTTGGTTTTCTGGGGAAAGCCCCTATGGCTCCCCGGAGCTACCTCACCAAAGACAACCTAAGAAAAAGGGGACTTACCCGGGAAGAGGTCGGTGCTCCACTCCTCAACTCGAAGTAGAGACAAAGGACTGCAACCGTTCCGATCCAAAGCAACACAGGCCCGATTGGGCCCAGGAACGTTCACGAGGTATCATGCAGCTAGGACCCTGTTCGACCACCAAAAATCCCATGCCCGAATGTCAGCCCAAGACATCTTACCAAAGATGGCAGCAAGAGCAGCAAACTTACGAACGTTATGGGCACGGGGATAGACTGTAGGCTGGCTGGATTTAATTACCCTGCGGACGACCTGAGAGACCCGAACCCGCGAATAGGGAAGGGAAACCGAATCAACCCAAAGCGCGTCCCCGGACACAGAAGCCATGGCGTGAAGATAACGACGGAGGGCTGCAACCGGACACAACACGTGATGAACCCCCGGCCTGACGAACCAAGCATCAACAAGCCAAGGACCCCTCCGGAAAGCAGCAGTCTCATTCTTCGCCAGAAAAGAGGGAGACAGGCTGTAGACGAACATACCTATGACCACGACCAAAAGAGCAAAAACCTCTGCGCCGGAGAAGAGCATGAAGCTCCGCCACTTGACCCCCAGAGGCTAATGCCAACAGAAAAAAGAGCCTTGGCAAATCAATCCTGAACCGAAGGGGCCATAACAAACCGAGGAAAAGAAAGATAGGAGAGCACTCTGTCCAAAGACCAGGATGGTTCAGGCGGCACATGAGCAGGCTGGAGATGAAACAACGCACGAGACAGCTTGCGAAACAGTGCAGAAGTAACATCGATACCGAAAGCAAGCTGCAGCGGCTCTGCCAGCGCTGCACGATACGAGGCGACAGTATTAGGCATAAGAAGATGGTCCTGGAACAACCAAGAGAGAAAGGACAACACCACCCAAACCGAAAGCGAAGAGCAACAACGAAGGGACAAAAAGAACTGGAAGGACTGCCAAGAAACTCATACTGCCGACAAGAGGAAGCCCACAGGTAAGAAACCAGCAAAGAAGCCACCTGATCACCATAGAGATGGTGATAAACCCTGAGTCAAAAATACAGAACGCGAAGACTCGAGGAGAAGAGCGAAGCGGTCTCGTACCAGACCAGGCCAATTTCCTGAAAGAGGCGGAGCCGCGGAAAAGCCTCCGGGTTTGGACACTGGGCAAGCAGCACCTGAAACCATGGCTGGGCTAGCCACCATGGAGCCAAGAGGACTACTTGCCTCTGGTAAGTCTCCAAGTGAGCCAGGACCTTGAGCAACAGCTGAACAGGGGGGGGGGGGGAAGAGATACAGAAACCCCTACCTCGACCAGTCCTACCAAAAGGCATCTATCCCGACAGCCTCGCAGTCGGGGAAGGGCGCCAAATATACAGGAAGACGCCTTCGACCACACTGACGCGAAGAGGTTCACCTCTGGGCGCCCGAACGTCTGGCAGAGCCAACTGAATGAGTCGGCGTCGACCATCCATTCTGTGGACAGGGGAACGAACCAGGACAGGTCGTCTGCCAGGACGCTGGACACCCTCCCAGACGTAAACCGCCAGGAGAGCCAAACCCCGAGAACTCATCAGACAAGTCACCTGAAGCGACCAACTCCAAAGAGCCACGGACCGCATCGAACCCCCTCGGTTCAGGCAATGAACCACCCGGGAGCATTCCGAATGGAGCCGGATTGTCGATTTGCGGACGACCCAAACCCTCCGAAACACAAACCACACCTCCGCAAACTCCCGCACTGTGCTGTGGGCCTGACGGAAGGACGGACCCCACCAGTCCCTGGCCGGCCTGGTAAGCACTGGTCACAAAGTCCCAGCCGAGAGACGATGCATTCGTGAACACATCGAGCGAGGGCTTGGGTAGGCGCCAAGGCACAGAACCCTGAAAAACTCGAAGAGGAAGCCGGCAACGCAGCAGCTGACACAAGGCCCATGGGGGACGAACCCAGCGATCGCGAGACAGGCGGAAGGGATGTCCCCAAAGGAACCAGAGCAGTTGACAAAATCAAACCTGACCCAGCGGGTAGACCAACATCGCAAAGTTCAGGCTCCCACACAGGCCCTTGAGCAACCGCCAGGTGACCCAGGAGCCCTCAGAAACAAGCACAGGTGGACCGCAGCCGAAGGAGAGACATGGAAGCGGTCTGAGAATCCCACACAAGACCCAGCCAGGACCGAACCTGGGAGGGAACCAGATGGGACATGCTCCAATTCACCAGGAACCCAAACCCAGCAAGCTGGGAAAGCACAAAGTTCCTGGTGAGCAGACATGCAGATCGACTGGGGATGGGGGGGGGGGGCCAAAACAGCCAGTCATCGAGGTAAGCCAACACCTGAACACCTTACATATGCAGACGGGCCACCATGACCCGGGTAAGGCGGGTGAACACGCGAGGTGCCAGATTCAACCCGAACGGGAGACAACGAAAGCAGTAACTCTGACGTCCCACAACAAAACAGAGCCAGTCCCGGAACCCCAGATGAATAGAGACATGCCAATACGCGTCCTTGAGGTCCAGGGACACCATCCAAGCTTCTGACTCCAACAGAAGCCGGACCTGGGACAGAGTGGTCATCCAAAACAAGGGGGCAAGAAACCCAAGGGTTCAGATGGGACAAATCCAGAATGAACTGCAGGTCCGCACAGTCCCGTTTCGAAACTGGGAAGAGGCGGGAAACCCACCCGAGAGACGTCATCGTTTCGACCACGCCCAAGCGCACCCACTCAAAGATGACCTGACAGGGCGCAGGAGAGGAAGTCTGCCCCGTCAGCCCCAAACCCGCCCAAAAGAGGAGGAGCCACCCAATGCCACCGCAGGCCAAGGAAAAACGACCTTAAAGGCCCACAAATTGTGAGACCAGGCGCGAGCGAACAGAGCAAGGCTTCCCCCCCATCGCCCCGTCAATGGGGTGAACCGCGAAAGGCCCGCTGCCCCTTACGAGAACCCGACCTGTGCGCAGAGCGAACACCTCGCCGACCAGGCACAGTCGGGACCGCAGTCGGCACCAGCACCGAACCAGACAACTGTGGCTGAGCCCGACGAACAGAACCGCGAGCCCTGGCACAACCTCGCCGGGAAGGAACCCCTCGGTTCCCCCGGAGCACCAACAAATCAGACATAGGGCAGCAAGTGGAAGAAGCACCCTGAATGTAATGCTCAATCGCAGAGGCCTCAAAAAGCAGAGGACAAAAAGGGGAAGACAACCTAAGAACCAGGGCCCAAGTGGATTCCAAGGAGGAAATGAGAACAACCTGTCAACACGCGAAAACGCGCAGCGGAAAAGCGCAGGATTGGCGCAAATAGCTTCAAAAGAGCAGACGACGCACGAGCAGCCAAGACTAAGGTGCCAGACCCAGGAACGTCCCCAAGCGCCTCTACATCCTCCGCAAGCCAATCCGAGGACAGTTCCAGGAGGGAAAAGAAATGCAGGACCGAAGCCAAAAAGTCATGAGCGCATAAGTCCTCAGTCACAAGCACAGCCGACAAGGAAGGAACCTGCACATGAAGCTGAACCGCACCAATATCCCGCAAAAGGGCACTCGTCAAGATGCGCAAAATCGCCCCTCAGGTAAACCTGGATCACCATCAATGCTTCGCGCCACTCAAACATGCGGGTCCGACCAAATGACTCCCAAGCATCCAACAAAAACAAGGGAAAGTCTGCAAGCCAAGACGACCCCATGGAACCTCATAACGCACCCAGTAAGGACATGATGATCCAAACCTGAGCGAAGAAGGATCCATTATGGAGGCATACTCCGGGTCACGCAGGAGGTAAACCGCAATGGCCGAACGCACCTCAGGGGGCAAGATGCGGGAAGCCAAAAACCTCCGGAAAGACGGAACCGAAGAATCCGCAGGGACACGGAACCGAACCCAGGGAGGAGCAGAACCCAAGTTCAAATCATACACAGAGGGTGGAAAAGAAAACCCCACTCCTTGCAACAGTAAGTCCCGTTCAGAAGGACGGAAAATCCAGGTGGGGTCCAACGGAGCCCAAGGCCCTCAAGTCTGCTCCACCCCAAGCCTAAGAACCTCCACTCTAGGCCCCGGGGCCGAGTCATCCTCCAAAGCCCCGGTCTCACAAGAAAATGCCGGGGCAGCCGAAAGAGACGGAAGGGAAGGGGCCCACTGATCCAGACCCTGGAGCAACGGCAGGAGGAACAGACTCAAATGCCTCCGGGGCAACCCCCAAAACTGCCCAAGTCTCAGAAATCTGTAAATACTTCCCCGACCCCTGAAGCCCTCAGACGCTTAGGGGACGGAAGCAGGGGGGGAAGGGGACCGAATGAACCACCGAAGGGAAAGAACGAGGGGGCGTGGAGAGAACCAAGGCTGAAGCAACCAACACCCCGCGAGTTCCCATAGGCAAAGCAAGGCAGCCTCGGGGCGTCCGGGGAAGTGACAACCCAAGCGCGTTGCAATAATCTAAACCTATCCTACACGCGTGCTGCCTGCACCCGAAGAAAATCATCATCAGTCTGGGTGAATTGAGTCGTAAACAAGCAACAAAGCTCGCAGGACTCGGGGTCAAATGTGTCACCGTCCCAACAGGCAGCATGACGGAGGTAAAAACAATGAGTGTCGCCCTGAGACAAGGGAACAGAGCAACCCTCAAACTTGCACAAAGTAAGAGGGGATGCAGGGTCTCCTCCACCGGACCCCGAGAGCCCCTGCGGGGTTTTCCAGGGGCCCCTAGAATGGGTCTGCTAAGGGTTATCCCAGGCAGGGTACTGCTAACTGGCACCCCAAATTACCAAGCAAACTGCTAAAAGCTGAACCCATGGGACGTGTCCATGCACGAGGGCGAAGCAGGGGGTGCCACCACACAAAACGACCCTAATATAAGGCGGGTGGGAGAACACAAGGCAGACCCCCCACCAGGCAAAAACAAAAGAAAAACCTCGCAAGAGGACAACGTACCCAGAGGGAACAGAGCTGGCCGCTGTTATAGGTGAAAACTAGCTACGCGGCACCCCAGGCCCCATCAGTGCAATAACTACCACTTACCCCAAGGCAAACATGGGAGGAAACCCCCACACACTTGGGGTGGCCAAGCAGCAAAAGGCCAACAGAGGTAGACCCAAGGTGACTTGTGGAAGGGAACCCCAAGCCCCAAAGGCGGTACTTACAGGGCATTCAGGAAAGGAGAGACTAACCACATGCAGCCTGAGTACCTGAGAATATTACTCCCAGCTCACACGACTACCGTAAGAGCAGCACTGAAAACAATGAACAGCACTGAGAGAGAAGACTGGAGCTGGAGCCACACGACTGTGCACGATTTCATCAGCCGAGGAACTGGGGCGAGGGTCTGGGCTCCCCTTCCCCCTCCCGGGGAGGGGGGGGGGGGGGGGGGAGCGCTGCGCAGACATGCGGTGCGGCTCATGTAACGTCATGCTCATTTGCTCGTTTTTCTTTTGGGGAGTTCTATCCACTCATTTGATGATTTTCGTTGTTAACCAGAATAGGGGTTTTTTGTGGCACTTACCTTTCTGGGTGCCTGTTCCGGTCGATGCCAGATATAGCATGCTCCAAATCACATATGCATTTCTATGGGCCATTGCTCCCCGTGCCTCTGTGAGGGGGCCAGGTTCTGGCTTGTGGTCCCCGGCAGGCATAGAACTCCACCCACTTCGACTGATGCAAAATAGTTAAGGGTATCCATATCAGCCATGGATAGCTCCGGGGAGCCCCTATGGCTCCCCCCAGAAATATCAGATCTGTTATTATACTTGTAAACCAGGGTTGTGTAATGTCCTCATTATTGTTTAAAGTACATACAGATGGGGTTATGAAATGTGGTCAGTATGCCAATACTGTATTAGGAAAGGATGTGAATATAGTGTATGATAGGAATAAATAGAGTAAATCTGTAGGAGCCATGATGAGGGTTTGAACCTATGTGGTAGGTAGTCCCACGCACACGCCCCAGACAATCCGACCACGACATGGTAAAAGGATTGCAACTTGGAGTTCTACTGAACACAAGGATTTCCTGAGGCTTTTACTGTAGCCGGACCAGGATTTTCACACAATCCCCCATGCACTCTTGTTCTGTCATCTAGGAATGTTCTACCTCTACTCTCCATGTATTGAAAGAGTTGTGTCAATCACTTTAATGTGACTGCATCAATGAGAAAAAGTCGTGGTCTGATTGTCTGGGGCGTGTGCGTGGGACTACCCACCGCATAGGTTCAAATCCTCATCAAGACTTCTACGGATTTTCTCACTGATGCAGTCACGTTAGTGTGATTACTCTGTGTAATAAAAAGTGCTAAATGTTGTATTCAAGTAATGACAAAAATATACAGCATGTTGATTAATTACAAATTATGTTGGTATATTTGAGAGAAAACTGCTAAAAGTAAATTACTGTATATAATGGTGGTGGATAGCAAATGAAATTCAGTGAAGAGATATATGGAGAAGTCCTAGAAGGGGGCCAATCATTTTAAATACCTTGGGTCTGTAAGTGATAAAAGAGGAATTAGTGCAAGATAAGGTAGAATTACAGAAAGGAAGTGGCTGTACAATGAAAGCCCTGGTTAGAAAGAAAAAGATCAGAAGAGATCCAGCTGCATGCAGGAGTCATAATGCCTGCTTTAAAGCATGCTTGCAAAATAAACTAGAGAAGCATTTCTGGTGTGTAAGAATATATGAAGTAAGGAATGAAACTATCATGCAAAACTGTTGCTGTGTCAACACAATTATTCCACACACCCTCCATCACTATGTGATGGAGTGCAAAAAGATATGTAAATTCAGAGACAATTCTATAACAAATGTTTAAAAGATTTGTAAATATTTCATTCAAAATGATCTGCTACCAGAAATTATAGCCAAATATCCCCAGTTTGCTAACTGTAGGTACAGGTAGTAACTAAGTGATTGTAAATTGAACTAGAAATTGGCAAGTTGTAAAATTGAGCATGTACTGAACATTTTTTATTCAGTGCTGGACAATGTACTGACAATATAATTGTAAAAATATTTCATTAGAATGAATTTAAAGATAATAGTAGAGGCCAAGAATATGGGTAGACAAGGCGAGTGTGTGAGGACTGTACTCTTAGTACAGTACTGTACTAAGGCTTTTTTATGTAGTACTGTTGCTGAACTGTATATTTTATCAAATAAATTTAAATTTATTAAAAATTTGATGATTCTTTTCATGAATATAAGTCTTATTGGATATATTTGCAAGATGCAATCATAAACTGTCTTTTAGTGGACTCCTATGGTGGCTCCCTGTGCTAGCAATCTGGATAGCTTCAACCAATTAAAAAAAAAAAAAACTTGGTCCTTGCAAATCTTTATAAGCCTACAGGCAACCAGAGGCCTACTCTAAAAATGCACAGGGAACATAAAGCTTCTAGATTCTAGCCTCACTTCTTATGTGGCTTCTAATTAGAGATAACTTTTCTAGATGCTTGCTGATGTTGCCTCTGACCACCAGGATTATCTTCCCTGGTAGTTTTGGGTGGCTGTCTCTGAGAGGCCATCCTTCTGAGGGAGACTCACTTATAGCAGTTTTTAACTCCTCTGTGAGGCTTTGAGAATAGGGACAGTCAGGGTTTTCTGGTTTTAGGAGATCACACAGAGTACTCATGTGCACATTTTATGACACTCCACTTATGCACTTCACGGCAGCTTTTGCCCTTAGACTGTGTTCGGTATCAGTATTCTTGGCAAATGGGCTGTGCTTGGCACTTTCTGCTTGCTCTGTCATCTAGGACCTGGAAAGCACCTTTCCCCTTGGTAGTTTTCAATAAGGCTCAACAGGGACGGATCCTCCAAAACTGCATTTCCTAGGTGCGAGTTATACACCTCAGCCTTGTATTCCACCAGCCATTCTTTCTGCCTCTGTCATGCTGCCTGCTGGATAGGTTGTACCTTGCAACCCTGAGACCTATGACATTTGCTCTCATTGGGTCTTTGTTTTGCCAGAGGATAAATGGAACCCAGTCTATCGGGTTACTGCACCTTTGCAGAAGTCTTTCCTATATGCCTTATTTGTGGCTTGGTGTCAGTGTGGTTGCCTTAGAATTGGCCTCTGTCTTATTATGAACTGGATTTGGGAATTTGGAGGCATCTATCTGCTCCAAGTTTGCACCTCCTTTCCTGGGCCTATCCAGCATTGTGTGGCAGGTTTTGGAGCCTTCACTCTTGCTCCAGACTTTGAGGCCTCTTAGAGTTTTGGAGTCTTGGAGTTGGTGATTCTTTAGGTAAGGTTGGGCCTTCTCTGGGGATTACTCCTTCCACTTGGACAGCAGAGGTAGTTGAGCCGAATCTTCCTACCTAAGAATCTCGGTAGGGTATTTCAGCTGTGGATCCTTGTCTGTTTGAAGGTGCATTTCTGTCCTTAGCATCTGGCATGGGACACAGGAACATGACTCTGCCTCACAGCCTTCATTTCCTTTCCTGGGTTTCTGGGGGTGAAGGGGTGGAGAGGGAAGTCCTTGGAAGTTCCTTGGAAGCCTTTCAACCCTGATTGGTCTTTGATTCCCTCTGCAGAGGGGTATTCTTTAAAACAGAGGGGTTATTATTTTTTTTGCAGGTGAAACCTATTGCATTACAGTACTGGGTATACCATTTTTAGTTTCATGTGGTCTAGGTCTGCTTGGGCATGGCGGCTCCAAAATAGAAATTTTTTTGATAAGTAGCACTTGGTTATGTAATCTTGTTCCAAGTTTGTCTCTCTTCCTCATTCTTTAATTTATTCAGGTGTGTGATGTATCCTGCTGCCTGAGCGTTCTCAGCCCCGTACAAGTTTTGTGGCAGATATACTGTAGTTGAACAATTGGTCCCCACCAAATCTCTGCTGCCTTTCCCTGTTGCAGTGAAAAGCAGCTCTTCTATGGCATGGAGTCTCCCTCTTGGAGATATGCCAAAAGCGAGACTCCCTTTCCCATTGCCATTCTCTTTATTGACGTATGGCATGGAACTTAATTCTCACCCAGACCTTTCTGAACTTGTGTTGAGGCCCTGGATGTTACGGAATGATCTATGGATGCCTTTCAACCCTTGGTGATTTCTGTGTAAGAGTTTTCTTATCCTCTGTTGCAGTTTGATATGGATGCCTCACTGGTTCCTTCATGTGTGGGTTTCTGGGTTTTGGTAAGTTATACCGAGTCCCCTCTCTTTTTTTTTCTTTTCTTTGCAGGGTCTCATTATTTCACCCATCTGACATTAGTGCAGACCAAATTGCTTCTATACCTGTTAAAAGACCAGGTGCATGCCTTGGTTATGTATCCTGCCTCTTTGAGTTTGTCCTTTTCTGTCTTGTTGATATCCTGGCCTCTTCCTGGTTTGCAGAAAATTACATTTTATAGGGGGGGGCTTGGTGCACTTTCTGCCATTGTTGTTAAGATTCAGCTACTCGAAATAATAGTTCCAAGGAGCATGGGCTATGGTGAGCCCATAGTGGACTTCACTTTCTGCCATTCATAATTGACTGACTGGCATTATGTGGAGTTGATGTTTCAGGTTTTTCTGGCCAGCCTCACTCCTTTTGCCACTTAATGAAGCCATTTTTGCATCTGCCCTGCTTTGGAATGTGGAATGTGGCAGATGTGTATAAAGCTACCAACTTGCTTACCATTTTGCTGCTCAAGGTAGATCAGAGTGCAGTTTCACCTGGCCTCGATTTTGCAGGTCTGGTCTGTGCTTGAGCTTTATGCCTACTAGCTGCAGACCAGTCTTGACACTTTGGCATTGGTGTCTGCTGTGCTGGCTCTGCTTCTGGCAGCAGCCATAGTGGAGGGTAAGCCCAAGTTTTTGGTTGCTCCTTTGGGAGGCGGTGGCGGATTTTTATGAGGATCTCTTAATTTATCGGTGCTTGACCATTTTCAGGAGGCAGTTTGGGCTCCTTTCCTCAAGTCTGCCTCACCTTTTTAGTGCACTCACAGCTGTGGCTTTCAACCATTGGATTTGGTGTTTTGTGCAGCAGGGTTTTGTTCCTGTGGTGGGCTTTGGGCTTCTTTTCCTCTTGATTGGGGTTGGGGTCTGTGGTGCTGCTTTTAACTTCAGCTCCCTCATCAAGGCTGTTCTTGGTCATCTCAATTGCCTGCCAACCATCAAGGCACTTTAGTTTCTCTCTTTGACACTGCAATGGGGTTTGGCACGTCGCCATCTCTTGGGCCTGGACCCAGGATACTGAGGCCTTTGGGTACTCTCTTGGGGCCTTCAGTGGGCATGGCCTTAAACTTCCTGTTTTGCTGTTGCAGGTACTGGCCCGGCTGTCTACTCTACTGCTCTGCAGGGTCATTGTCATATGGCTGACCAATGTGACCATAGGATAGTCAATGCATTGTCCTCCCTGTGGTGGCAGTTTCAGGTTTCCCAGGAGATGGTGAATGGGATTCACCAGTTCCTCGTTTCATTAAATCTTTTGGGACTGAATGAATTCAGCTGCTAAATATTCCAAATGCACACCTTTCATCAGGTTCACCTGGTATTGCAGGCATACTCATGGTTTGCTCTGACTATTGGGTCACCTACGAGGCCCCAAAAGATGCATTATTTATGAATCCAGTGTTCCTTGTTTTTTTTTTGTTGGGGGGGGGGGGGATTAGTTGTCGCAGGTAGTTCACACATGGTCTGACTTAAGCCAGACTGCTGCTAACCCAAGAGCCCATAAAATCTGCAAAATTTGCAACGTTTTCCAGTTTATTTTCTAATACGTCTCGATCAAAGATTCAAGCTTGTGGGTCCTAGCATTCTAATCAGGCTTTAGCAGCTCAGTACATGTTAATGTTTCCAGTCAGTGCCAAGTGCTATATGTTGGTATCTAGTGGTTGCCTGCTATTAACGAGCATGTGCATGGTCACGCCAGGGGTTGCCAATATTATCCCTGCAATTGTTTTTCTTGTGCTCTACCTTCCTGTTTTTTCTTTTGATTACTGTGATGGTTCAGCACCCCCTAATCTTTCCCCCTACCTTAATTGAAAGGCCATATTACAGTACTGGTCTCCAGGGGTGCTTGTGATTAAGAACCTGGTGAGGTACCCGAGGTTTGGAGGTTCCCAGGTGAGTAACTCTGGAAAACCACTGAGTAGATCCACCAGAAAAAGTTGTTACACAGAAATTCAAATATTGAATGTAATGAGTGTTGAATAACTATGTACATAATATGTAAATTAAAATGAACAAAAACTATTCCCCTTTAAGATGAATGTCCTCACTGCTGCACCACGAGTCAGCAAACTGCGTTCCTAGTGTCCAGTGACTGCCCCCACCTGGGTCCCTCCCCCACTGTGTATGAAGCCACAACACACTTGATTATATATTGTGCCTAATAGCCAGACCTGCACTACTTGGACTAGTGCGCAAGGTCCGATGTGCCTAACAGGACGGATGCTTTTCGTTATTTTAAAATGTTTCTTTCCAGATTGGTACTTTTCTAACAACAATAATCTATTTTATTAGGAATATGAATTACTGATTTAGTTATGTTAGGTTAGGTAGGTTAGGTTTGATCAAATTTCTATGTTAGTTTTGACTAAAATAACACAAAATTGCAATCATTTATGAAAATGAAACTATCATTTTATAAGAAAATGTTTTGAGCATATAATATTTCATGACAATTTGGCTTGTTAGGCAACTCTGGCTATCAGGTATGACATATGTCTATATATATGTAATCACTCTCACACACACACACACACACTAGGAAGTATACAGGAATCGTAGCAGACGTGTGGAAACAGGCTAACATAGTTCCAATCTACAAAAGTGGCAGCAGGGAAGACCCCCTCAATTATAGACCTGTATCATTGACAAGTGTAATAGTGAAAGTATTGGAAAAACTAATCAAAACTAAATGGGTAGAACACCTGGAGAGAAATGATATAATATCAGACAGACAGTATGGTTTTCGATCTGGAAGATCCTGTGTATCGAATTTACTCAGTTTCTATGATCGAGCCACAGAGATATTACAGGAAAGAGATGGTTGGGTTGACTGCATCTATCTGGACCTAAAAAAGGCTTTCGACAGAGTTCCACATAAGAGGTTGTTCTGGAAACTGGAAAATATTGGAGGGGGTGACAGGTAAGCTTCTAACATGGATGAAAAATTTTCTGACTGATAGAAAAATGAGGGCAGTAATCAGAGGCAATGTATCGGAATGGAGAAATGTCACAAGTGGAGTACCACAGGGTTCACTTCTTGCACCAGTGATGTTTATTGTCTACATAAATGATCTACCAATTGATATACAGAATTATATGAACATGTTTGCTGATGATGCTAAGATAATAGGAAGGATAAGAAATTTAGATGATTGTCATGCCCTTCAAGAAGACCTGGACAAAATAAGTATATGGAGCACCACTTGGCAAATGGAATTTAATGTTAATAAATGTCATGTTATGGAATGTGGAATAGGAGAACATAGACCCCACACAACCTATATATTATGTGAGAAATCTTTAAAGAATTCTGATAAAGAAAGAGATCTAGGGGTGGTTCTAGATAGAAAACTATCACCTGAGGACCACATATAGAATATTGTGCAAGGAGCCTATGCTATGCTTTCTAACTTCAGAATTGCATTTAAATACATGGATGGCGATATACTAAAGAAATTGTTCATGACTTTTGTTAGGCCAAAGCTAGAATATGCAGCGGTTGTGTGGTGCCCATATCTCAAGAAGCACATCAACAAACTGGAAAAGGTGCAAAGACATGCTACTAAGTGGCTCCCAGAACTGAAGGGCAAGAGCTACAAGGAGAGGTTAGAGGCATTAAATATGCCAAAACTAGAAGACAGAAGAAAAAGAGGTGATATGATCACTACGTACAAAATATTAAGAGGAATTGATAAAATCGACAGGGAAGATTTCCTGAGGCCTGGAACTTCAAGAACAAGAGGTCATAGATTTAAACTAGCTAAACACAGATGCCGAAGAAATATAAGAAAATTCACCTTCGCAAACAGAGTGGTAGACGGTTGGAACAAGTAAAGTGAGAAGGTGGTGGAGGCCAAGACTGTCAGTAGTTTCAAAGCGTTATATGACAAAGAGTGCTGGGAAGACAGGACACCACGAGTGTAGCTCTCATCCTGTAACTACACTTAGGTAATTACTAGAAGTACACACGGAAGTGTGCCTGACTACACCGGTCTTTCCCCTTCCCCACTTCCAATCTTCCTCCTCTCTCTTCTCTCTTTCCTACACTTCACCACTTTCCCTTCATCCTTGTAACCATGTTCACTATATACTGTCTAAACAAAATTTCATCCTAACATTTAATATCCAAGATATATGCACTAGATAGGGTACTGTGCCCGGATATCTCTCCCCCTCTCTCATTTCTTTTCCTACTCCATTCTTTCATCTTTCCCTCTCTTCCCAATACTACTTTCACCACCTTCCATCCACATTAACATTTAAATGTCAGCACTGAGGAGAAATGCCTGATAGACCACTGGAACATTATCTAACACAGTGCAGTTACAAACTCAATAAGATTTCAACTTAGATTCAATAGAGCAGAAGTTGTTGTTAAACACATTGGGCATAATCTTACTGAAGCAAACATAAATCATAAATACTCATACTTCGCCTAAGTAAAACAGAAGCAAAGAAACCAGTAACACTTAGTGGGGCAGCCATAGGCTTAGGGCCAATGCAGGAATATCCCTGCCCCCCAAAAAACCAGCGTTGAATGTAATGAAACGCCATTTTCTGGGTGAGTCCCGGAGGCTCCCCGGAGCTATCCATGGCTGATATGGATACCCTAACTATTTTGCAGCAGTCGATGTGGCTGGAGTTCTAGGCCTACCAGGGACCACGAGCCAGAACCTGGCCCCCCTCAGAGAGGCACGGGGAGCAATGACCCATAGAAATGCACATGTGATTTGGAGCATTCTATATCTGCCATCGACCGGGACAGGCACCCAGAAAGGTAAGCGCCACAAAACAAACCCTTATTCTGGTTAACAACAAGAATCGACAAACAAGTGGACAGAACTCTCCCAGGAAAACGAACTAACAAGCATGACGTCACATGAGCCGCGCCGCATGTCTGCGCAGCTCCCCCCCTCCCCGGGAGGGGGAAGGGGGAGACCCAGACACCTGCGCCGGCGATCCCCGCCCCAGTTCTGAGGCTGGATATCAAAACCGCGAAAAAACCCCGCCGACCGGAGGGCGGGAGGGTGCCGAGGAGCCTCCGGGACTCACCCAGAAAATGGCGTTTCATTACATTCAACGCTGGTTTTCTGGGGGGAGCCCCTACGGCTCCCCGGAGCTGCCTCACCAAAGACTACCTAAGAAAACAAGGGAACATACCCGGGAGGCGGTCGGTGAATCACTCCTCAACACGAAGTCGAGACAATAACCCAAGGTACAGTATATCATTCGCCAGAAAAAAGGGAGAACGGCTGCAGACGAAGAAACCTATGACCACAACCATGGGAGCCAAAAACCACTGCGCCTGAGAAGAGCAAAAAGCTCTGCCACACGACCCCCAGAGGCGAATGCCAACAAAAAGAAAACCGAGGCACAGCAAACCTGACCCCAAGGAGCCACAACCACCAAGGAGAAGAAAAACAGGAGAGCACCCTGTCCAAAGACCAGGACAACACAGGCAGTGCATAAGCAGGCCGGAGGTGTAACAACGCACAATACAACCTGCGAAACGGTGCAGAAGGAATATCAATACCGAAAGCTAGCAGCAGAAACCAAGGTGCCAGACCCAAGAGGGAAAAGAAAACGCAGGACTAAAATGAAAAAGCCACAAGTGTGCAAGTCCACCTCCACAAGTGCAGCTGACAGGGAAGAAACTCGCATAAGGAGCTGCCCCGCACCAACATCCCGCAGAAGGGCAGGAGCGAAAAGACTCATTAAGAGGAGCAAAATCGCTCCCAGGAAAACTAGTAGTGCCGAGACAGTGTGAAGAGAAGAGATATTCACAAAAGAACAAAAAAGGCCAACACAAAGAAGCTGCCAGGAAGAAGACCCACAAGCCCCAGAAAGGACCGGAGGGAAGCTCAATTGAACGACGACAGATGCACCAGAAAACGGGAAGGAGCAAAACCGTCCTGAACCTTCGAGAACAAAAAGAAGCAAACACAAAGGACAAAGGCACCAAAACCCCGTCGCACCCGAATTCAAAAGTCATGCAGAAACCCCATGAAGAGGGGGACATGACGGAGAAGGCCCGTCCCGGAAAAAAGGGGCGAAGATCGTAGAAAAGCACCCACTAACAGGACGGAAACAATGGGCACAATGGACAAGGAAACCGAGCCCAGGGAGGGGCCGACGCCCACAAAGCACGTGCGGAGAGGGGGAAAGGAAAACCCCACACCACAAAACTGCAAGTCCCTCCGAGAGGGGTAGAAACACCCCGGCGGGACCAACGGGGCCTGAGGCCCCTCACGTGAGCCCCACCCCAGCCCCGGGAACCCACCCTGCAGGCCCCGGGGCCGAGCTGTCCCCTCAAAGCCCCAGCGTCAAGAAAAACCCCGGGGCAGCCGTGAAAAACACGAAGGAAGGGAGCCCACTAGGCTCCGGAACTTGAACCGAAACCGGAGGATAGGCGGGGGTGAGACAAAGACCCCAAGCTCATCCCCAGCCAGCACAATGAGGCGAGGACAAGACAGAGAATCCAAGGAACAAGGAAAAACCAGGCCCAGCACAGCAAGACCGGCAAGGAAGGAGAGCCCCAGAGGGAGCACGGAAGGGCCGAACATAACGCCACAACCAACCCTGACACGCAGCTGCAGTACCAAAACCGCTAGCAAAACGTCACCACACTCCCCAAAGAAGCGACAGAGTAGATAGATAAATCGTACACGAGTGGCACACAAGAGGACACAGGTGGAAACCGAGCACTCAACTGAGCCACAGGGACGGTAGAAGAAACGTGTGCAGTGTAACAGGCAATCAAAGGAACACATTAGGCAGCCCAACATGGGCTGACCCCATACACAGCCCCAAGAGCAGAGATGAGTGCGCCCAAGAAGCACCGAATCCGCCCGACAGGCAAACAACAGGGGAGAGGCGGAAACAAAGAGCCAGAACCCAACTTGCAAGCACAAGGAGGCGAACACAAAACCTCCGACAGGAAAACGTACTACCAAACAGGCACCCCCCCTGTTGCACTGTGGAACAAGGTGGAGGCGAGGCCCCGAACTCAAGCAAGGTTAGACAAGCATAGGAGAGGGGCAGGAGGAGTACAGGCAGGAACTGCCTCGGAAGGGACAAGAGGCCACCAGCAGACACCCGTGAACCGAGGAAGGAATCAGGTGGAGAGAACAAGAACTGCCCAGTATGGGCTAATAGCCCTGCAGTAGGTACCTCGGGTGATACGGTCCACGTTCTCAAGGATGTATGTACACCCATTCCTACGCCCAAAAACGAAAACAGCGTCAGGACGAAGGAGATGCCAAAACCGCACCAACTCACCTGCAGAACATAGGATCTGAAGGGTCATGACGCAAGTGTTCGAGTCCGTATCCGCTGGAGGCGGCCAGTGCGCCCATGCTGGAGAGGAGGGGAGCAGCGAAGGAGGCTCCCCACCCCTAGAACGCAGGGAAAAACCTCATGATTTCCCCACAGCGGCACCCCAGAACACCCCCAAAGCAATGGGGCATGGATTGGATTAAGAAAAGAGCGAGAGGCGAAGCCCCCCGAGAGAAATGGAAGCAGAACACGTGTGCACACCGCCTGGAACCAAAACAAACTCCCACGGCGCATGCGCAGTACCCCAAAAAGGCGAGAAGTAGCCCAACCAGGCGAGAAGTAGCCCAACCAGGCGCAAAGTAGCCCAACCAGGCGAGAAGTAGCCCAACCAGGCGAGAAGTAGCCCAACCAGGCGAGAAGTAGCCCAACCAGGCGAGAAGTAGCCCAACAAGGCGAGAAGTAGCCCAACCGGCTACAAGGAGCCCAACCGGCTACAAGGAGCCCAACCTGTCCAGAACAGAAGGAACCAGTATGGAGGCAAACTCCGGGACACGCAGGAGGTAAGCCGCAAAGGCCAACCGCACCGCAGGCGAAGAGATGCGGTTAGCCGAAAACCTCCTGAAGACGGAACCGAAGAAACCACAGGGACACGGAACCGAACCCGGGAAGGAGCAGAACCCAAGCCCAAATCGTACGCAGAGGGGGGAAAGAAAACCCCACTCCTCGCAACAGTAAGCCCCGCTCAAAAGGACGGAAATCCAGGCGGGGCGCAATGGAGCCTAAGGCCTCCAAGGCCGCTCCTCCCCAACCCCAGGAGCCTCTACACCAGGCCCCGGGGCCGAGTCGACCTCCAAAGCCCCGGCCCCACAAGAAAAAGCCGGGGCAGCCGAGAGAGCTGAAAGAGAAGGGGCCCACTGGTCAGACCCCGGAGCATCGGCCGGAGGAACAGACTCGAATGCCTCCGAAGCTACCCTAGACGGGGCAACCCCCGAAACTGCCCAAGTCTCAGAACCTCTAACCCCGCAGCCTGCAGATGCGTAGGGGCCAGAAGCAGGAGGGGGAAAAACAAGGGGGCGTGGAGGAACCAAGGCCGAAGTGACCAAAACCCCCAAGTCTGGGTCCCTACACAAGCGGGGCAGCCTCGGGGCGTCTGGGGAAGCGACAAACCAGAGCGTGTTGCAACATCCAACCCTGCAACGAGCGAGCTGCCTGCACCCACGGGAATTCATCAGCAGACTGGGTGAATGGAGTCATGAACAAGCAACAAAGTTCACAGGACTCAGGGTCGAATGTGTCACTGACCCAACAGGCAGCATGACGGAGACAAAAACAAGGAGAGTCACCCTGAGACAAAGGGACAGAGCAACCCTGAACTCGCACAAAGCAAGAGGGGACGCAAGGGTCTCCACTATCGGACCCGAGAGCCCCCGGGGGGTTTCCCAGGGCCCCTAGACTGGGTCTGCTAAGGGTTATCCCAGGCAGGGCACTGCTAACCGGCGCCCCAAACTACCAAGCAAACTGCTAAAGCTGAATCCACGGGACGTGTGCCACTCGCGAAGGCAAAGCAGGGGGTGCCACCACACAAACGACCCTAATATAAGGGGGAGGGGGGGGGGAACACAAGGCAGACTCCCCTACCAGGCAAAAACAAATATAAAAGAAAAACCACACATGTGGACAACGTACCCAGAGGGAACAGAGCCGGCCACTGTCATAGGTGAAAACTAGCTACGCAGTACCCTGCGCCCCACCAGTGCTATAATTACCTACTTACCCCAAGGTAAACAAGGGAGTAAAACCCCCAAACCCTCGGGGCGGCCAAACGCCAAGCAGCGAAAAGCCAACAGAGGTAGACCCAAGGTGACTTGTGGAAGGCAACCCCAAGCCCCAAGGGCAGGTACTTACAGGGTACTCAGGGAAAGGTGACCCTAAGCACATGCAGCCTGAGTACCTGAGAATACTACTCCCAGCTCACACGACCAACGTAAGAGCAGCACTGCAAATAAGTCACAGCACTGAGACAAGACCGGAGCTGGAGCCACACGACCGTGCATGATCCCATCAGTCGAGGAACTGGGGCGGGGATTGCCGGCGCGGGGGTCTGGGGCTTCCCCTTCCCCCTCCCGGGGAGGGGGGAGCTGCGCAGACATGTGGCGCGGCTCGTGTGACGTCATGCTTGTTAGTTCGTTTTCCTGGGGGAGTTCTGTCCACTCGTTTGTCGATTTTTGTTATTAACCAGAATAGGGGTTTGTTTTGTGGCGCTTACCTTTCTGGGTGCCTGTCCTGGTCAATGGCAGATATAGAATGCTCCAAATCACATGTGCATTTCTATGGGCCATTGCTCCCCTGTGCCTCTCTGAGGGGGCCAGGTTCTGGCTCGTGGTCCCCGGTAGGCCTAGAACTCCAGCCACATCGACTGATGCAAAATAGTTAGGGTATCCATATCAGCCAAGGATAGCTCCGGGGAGCCGTAGGGGCTCCCCCCAGAAAAAAAACCTAACATTTAATGTTTGCTAAATTATAGTGAGGGATGGAATTTTTTGAGATTGCATTAAATGGCAGGTTCCACTTATTTCCAAAGGCAAGACATGGGACTTGACTCTGACCTCCCTATGTAACCCAAATCATTCACCCAGCAATGTTTCATGAGACTACTCCGAAGAGCTTGGCCACCAACTTTGGACACATTCTTATAGGTATAGATTTTTTTTGGCTTTTGCTTTATGTATCATTATATATGAACAGATTAGTTTCATATTTTTTTGCACACAGTGCGAGGGGAAAGTGACAATTTTGATGACAGCCACTCTTTGAAGGTCAAGAAAGTGAGTTTTGGAAATATTGAGATTAGGATGACACTTTCAGAATTGGATCGATTATACATAATTATGGATGCCTGTTAACATTAATTAAAGTGTTAAGTGTATTTACTTGAAAATTATAAATGACTATATTTGTTTAATTTGCACGAAGGATTCATATTTTCTAATTATGTTATAAGGTGGGGCCCTGAAGCTAGATGTTACTCGATGCTCACACAGGGAAGCATAGTTGGCAAGCACTTAAAAATGTACAAAACCATTTCTAATACCAACTGAATTATAATGGAATATAAGAACAAATTATTCATAATCAAAATCAACAGTGAAGTAGTTAAAATGGAATTACTATACATTATTTTTAAAACTTTTTTGAAGACTCTCAAACCGTCAAAGGTGTGAATGTGACAGCTGATATGAACACCCCTAATACTATATACACTACTGTATTTCCCTCTTCTCCTTTTTCATAAGTATAAGAAGGGAACGTGTAAAAAAAAAAAGTTACAAAGAAAGAAAAATAATTTGCTTACCAGCATATGAATCACAGAAAATAATGCCAAACTATAAATATGAAATGAGAATAACAAAAAAATTTGAATGAGCAAATATTTAACTTCATTCTCAGCAGTACTCTAGTTAGAGTAGGATGACTAAAATATTAAAAACCAAAGTTGTAAGGTATTAATAACAATTCTTAAGTCTCTATAAAAATTTCCTAAAATTATCATTGCAATTGTAAATGAATGCTTAGCAGAGTAATTATCAAAAAGTGCTAACCCTGGCACACTGGAAAGCATTGTAGCGGAGGCGTTGAGAAAAACATTTAGGTCAAGATATAGTAACAAAGATATTCTTGTAATGCCCAGGCAAATGGCCCAGACCACTACACTGCAACATGGTAAAAGCCTGGGATTCTGCTGAATCCTCTACGGGGTCCTGAGGTTTCCAACTGAAGTCTAATTCCCGGTTTCACTGCATCGGCCTTCATACACTCTTAGTCATAGTCTAGGAGTTCTACCTTCAATGTTTCTCTTCAAATGCCCAAAATCACATTAATGTGATGTATCAATAAGAAAATTAGTAGGAGCGATGAGAAGGATTTGAACCTTAGCTCTGAATATTCCCAAGCAAATGCCTTAGACCATTACACCAGCGATATTGATACATGGGGAGCCGGTCGGCCGAGTGGACAGCACGCTGGACTTGTGATCCTGTGGTCCCAGGTTCGATCCCTGGGCGCCGGCGAGAAACAATGGGCAGAGTTTCTTTCACCCTATGCCCCTGTTACCTAGCAGTAAAATAGGTACCTGGGTGTTAGTCAGCTGTCACGGGCTGCTTCCTGGGGGTGGAGGCCTGGTCGAGGACCAGGGCCGCGGGGACACTAAAGCCCCGAAATCATCTCAAGATAACCTCAAGATATGTTAATGTGACTTCTCTGTGCATTTGAAGAGAAGCATTGAGGTAGAACTCTAGACTATGATTTAAATGCACAAGGGGCAATGTATGAAACCCTGATTAAGCTTCAGTTGGAAGCCTCAGGCCCCTAGTGGATTCGGTCGAATCCCAGGTTGCATTACTTTTGACCATGTTGCTGTGTAGTGGTCAGGAAAGATATTACTAACAAGTCTTTTAAATGCTTTAACTTTAATTATGTGGTAAAAAAGAATACCCCACAAACAAAATAACTTTTTATTAAAAACATTTTTACTTGTATTAGTTTCCTTGGGTAAGAAAACTAGATAACATAAGATTCACACATCTTAAGATCTATAAAACACCTAAGATGTATAAGCAGTCATACACAAACATTCACTCCCTATACTCTAAAGTATTCTATGACAAGTCAGAAATGCTCACAAATAAGGCAAGTGACCAGAATGGGACCCAGGTAGCTAAGTAGACATACTTAAATTCAATAATTCTGCACCATATAATTTAACATAATACTAATTAAGTTTAATGTAAACATTACATTCTTACATAAAATTAATTTCAAGTTAACACTATTGCACTCCGTGCGGGCACGCCGTAGACTGTGATGTCATGGTACCGACGTTTCGGGAGAGCGCGCGGCGACACCGAAAAGTGTATACTCGTTTCAGTTTTCTCACCTTAATTCTCATGCTACGTTGTTCGTTTTGGTATCATTGTGTTTCCAATAGAATTCCCTATAGGGGTATATGCATATAAGGTCCAAAAGCCCGCTGTGACTCCCCACAGCAAAGTCAAAAGTCGGCAAAGTTACCCAGTGTTGTTACGCAAATTGTTCGCAAAATAAAGGCGCGTATTTTAAACTAGTCCAATAATAATAGAATAATAAATGGAATTTTAACAAATATTTTAACTTTTGGACGCTCATCACCACAAAATTATTTATATATTTCCAGTGTTCTGACACCAATTTGCAGTGTTACGTCTTTCATTTTGCCATGTCTCTCTAAGACAAGAACTTTCCTAAGAACTCCATACACTATGACTTGATGCCAAAGCCATGACATTAGCATATCAGTCCTGGTATAGCTCCGGGGAGCCTGACGGGGCTCCCCCCAGAAATGGAATTTTAGCAAATACTGTATTAAAAAATTTGGACCACAAAAGTATTTATTTTCTTTCTGACATTCATTATCTTTCTTGACATCAATTTTCGTGCTAAGTCTTTCAATTTGGTATCAAATTGTGCGCAATCTAGAGGCATGTATTTTAAAACTAGCTCCATAATAATTGAACAATAAATGGAATTTTAAGAAATATTTTAACTTTTGGACACTTTTTGATGCTCATCACCACAAAATTATTACTATCTTTCCAGAGTTCTGACATCAATTTTCATGTTATGTCTTTCATTTTGGTATCAAATTGTGCGCAATTTAAAGGTGCTCATTTTGAAACCACCCAGAAGTGGATCAGATAAACATTGAATTTTTTACAAATATTTTAATACATGACGCAAGCCATTAGTCACTCGCTCAGAATCGGGAGAAAAATGAGTGATGTCGGGTGGCGGCCGCGGAGCGGGATAGTGTTAAATGTTTTAACTTAAGGGGTCACAAGAATTGTATAAATGGGATGATGTGTAATAATTCAGGCCAAGGCATACTGTAAGGTAGGACCTGATGTGAGTTATGAAGGAGTTAACGGTGAGCTGCTATGTGACTGATAATATCACTTCGATTTAGCTTGCCTTTAGTAGGTTCATCAGTCTCCAGGACTTGAACCCCACTGTCCCACCACCACACAGCTCCCCCACTGTATGATGATCTGTAGGATAAAACAATGATGCTAAATAGACAAAGCAAATCATTTGAGTTATATGTAACAATTCACAACTACAAAAGTTATATTAAATTATAATGTGAATACACAGTGGAACCTCCGTGTACAATTCAACCCGAATGTGATTTTTCCGGTGAACGACGAAAATTTTGTCAGAAAAATGCTTGGCACTTTCTGACAAATTGATTACTCTCGTGTACGATGTTCACTCCAGAGTACGAACCACTCGTTCATACTTGTCTTGAGTTGGTAAGATCAATTTGCACATGTATCCTGCCTAATGATAATTACACTTGAATTCTCTGTAAATTTTTTTTATCATATTTGTGATTTTTTGGGGGGGCTTAAAATAAAAGTTCTTATTACATATTATGCCAGGGGGGCCCAAGACAGTCAGTGGTAAAGTTCAACATTAGAAAATAGTTGTAAGGATGATGAGGAGGAGAAGAAAAAGAGCATTCATAAACATGACGAAGGTTGATCCACCAACCCATGGTTGATCTGGCTAGGAAAATGTGTGCAATATGGGAAGAACTGCAAAGTTTCGCTGAAAAGAATCGTCCAGATGAAACTGTGGCAAGCTGTTGTGTTAACCTTTTTAATGACAAGGTAATGTCTTGCTACAGACAATTGTTAAAACGTAGGCAAAAACAAGTGCCATTAGACAGATTCTTAGTGAGACAAGCAGTGAGCCACAACCAGGTCCTGTGTCGCATATAAAATGTAGGAGAGAATACCCAAGAAATGTCATCACTGTCTGATGTTATAATGGAAGGGGGGACTGCCCTTCCAAAATGTTACATTACATTTTTTGGAATAGAATAAATTCATACACTAAAGTTTCACTAGTGGTACAAGATATAAACTGCATTATTTTCATATGCTTCATGTATCTAAATGAAACTCTTCTTTCTGGCTAAGGCACTTTATTACTCCCTTGAATTGAGACAGTGGGAAATTATGTGGGAGAGGGTGGAGTGAAGAGGAAGGAATAGGCATGGGATGGGGTGAGACAGCCTTTCATGGACACTGCTGGGTACTCCAAGTCTATATCTGAGAGAGAGAAGGTAGGGAACTATCCAGAGAAAGCACCAAGCAATTATGACTATACAATTCTGGGAAGAGTTCAGGATTTGGAATGGGATAGGGAGAAGGAATGTCGCCTAGCCGCTTGAACAGACGGGAATTGAACTCCGACCTGCATGAATTGAGACCTTCATTCTATCATACAGCTCAATTGCTTAGACAACATTCCTTCTCCCTATACCATCCTATACCTGATCCTTTCCCAGTCCTTTAGTCACAATGGCTTGGTGGTTTCTCCTGATAGTTCCCTTACCTTCTCTCTCATAGACATAGACTTGAAGGAGTAATCCAGCAGTGCTCAGGATATCCTCTCCCCTCCCCCTCATGCCAATTCCCTCCTCTTCACTCCCCCTCTTGCCCACATCCATCCCCCTTCATCTTCACTCCTCTCTCCTCCTTTCACCCTCTTCCCTCCCTTCTCGCCCCTCCCCCTTTATCTCCACCCTTGAACATACACATTTCCATTTAATATCCGAGTTCTCCTTCATCACATTCAAATAACGAAATCTAGGGATTCGGTCAAGCCCATTCTTGTTCCCAACATCCAGTAACTGTGGTACTAAAGTGCCCTAACCAAACCAACCAGAGGAACAGCAGACTGAAAACAGGACATTGTCAATATAGTAAGCCACTACAAATTTCTTGTACATTAGTTTTTGGACTTAGGTAAAGTATATGTCAAAATTAAACGTGCTATAGAGAGAACAGGTTGCTCAGTTAACCACCTTTCACCAATTTTTTTGGAAGGATCACTAGGTTTTCCTTACCCCTCTTAATAAGATCAATAGGAACAACCTAGTTCAATCTATGTCCGTCCCATACCCCTGAACCTGTATTTCTCTTGCAAAGTTTTGGTGAGGCTAGACACAAGCATCTGGCCTCCAACCTTGGAGACAGACATTCTCTCCTTTATACATATATTGTAGATTGCTGGAATAATATTCATAATTTACTCAAGTGTCATGTTAGCTAAATATCTGACAAATCACTTGAAACAGCACCAAGCAAAATATTGACAAGCCCCACACTAAGCTCTCCTCTTTTATTAGCCATACCGAATCAAATTAGATGGTGACTTAAGAATGATCCCAGGATTTCTGCCTAAAACAGAAGAGACCTGATCACAAGATATGTTTTTTAGCATGCCTTAACCTAAACCTCTCTACCCCAAAGACAAAAATGGTTAAGTACAGCTTATGACCGATTTTTTTTTTAACAAAAAACCAGCATTGAATGTAATGAAACGTCATTTTCTGGGTGAGACCCAGAAGCTCCCCAGAGCTATCCAGGCTGATATTGCTATTAGACTTTGGCATCAGTTCCTTCCATCTGGTTGGAAGCATTCTATGTCTGCCATTGACCAGGTCAGGCACCCAGAAAGGTAAGCATCCCAAAACAAACCTCTATTCTAGTTAAGAAATTGTGACTAAAAGCCGAACTAGTGGACAGAACTCCCCAAACAAAAACGAGCAAACGAGCATCATGTCACCACGCCGCCGTCCACGCAGCTTCTCCCCCTCCCCAGGAGGGGGAAGGGAGAAGCTCCAGACCCCCCCCCCCCCGTGCCGGCTATCCAAAACCTCAGTTCTGAGGCTGGACATCAAAAATACGTGAAAAACCACCGACTGGAGGAAGGGAGGGTCACCGGGGAGCCTCCGGGGTCTCACCCAGAAAATGGCGTTTCATTATATTCAGCGCTGATTTTCTGGGGGAAGCACCGTCGGCTACCCGGAGCTAACTACCCAAAGAACAAGGACAAAAAAGGGACTAACCTGGGAGGTGGAAACCACACGCCCGAACCCGAAAGCAAGACAACTGGCAACACCAAACGACCCAGCGGACGATCCGGGAGACCTGAACCTCTAGAACAGGGACGAAGGGAACCACAGGTCAGCCCAAAGCGCGTCTAGGGCCACAGAGGCTGCGGCACGCAGGCAAAGACCGAAAGCCACACACTCGGACACAAGAAGCACCCCCGGCCAACCAAACAAGCAGCAACAAACCCCAGGGATCCCTCTGGAAAACAGCCTTCCCAACCTTGCCTGAAAAGAAGAGACAGCTAAAACAAACAAACTGATCACCAGAAACCAAAAGAGCAGAAACAATGGAGAAATAAACCGGAACCAAAGGGGCCACAATAACCGAAGGGAAGAGAAAGAGAGTACCCTGTTCAAGACCAGGATGGCTTAGACGGCTTATGAGCAGGCCGGAGGTGAAAAAAAAGCCCGAGACAGCTTGCGAAACGATGTAGGAGAAACACCAAAATCAAAAGCAATTCATAGTGGCTCCGCCAGCGCCGCACGAGACAAGGCGACAGTATGTCAAGACGTCGGTCCTAAACCCCCCAAGAGAGGACAAGACCACATCAACAAAAAGCACAGGATACCTACAAAGAGATAAAAAGAAAAGGAAGGACCGCCAGCAAAACCCCATACCGCCGCTGAGACGAAGCATGCAGGTGGGACACCATCAACGAAGCCACCTGATCACTAAACAGACGGTGAGAGATTAGAGTCAAAATTACCATACATGAAGAACCGAGGAGAAGCCCGAACCAGCCCCGGTATGGACTGGACCGATCAGTTGAAAGAAGCGGAGCCGTGGGAAAACCCCTGGGTTCGGACACCGAGCAAGCAGCACCTGAAACCAAAGCTGGCAAAGAACCAGAAGGAATATCCGCCAGGGAACCAGGAACCCCAACCCGGGCGACCAGACATGCCCCACCTAGGAGGACCCCCCATTCCCTGGGACCCCTAAAGGACCAACAAGGCTGATAAGGTATGACAACAAGAAGCTGCCGCTTGCCGAAGAGCCGAACCACAGACTGCAAACAGCAAGGACAAAATGGTGACGAAAACCTAAGAGATAGGGCCCAGGCAGAGGCCAATGAGGAAGTGAGCACCATGAGCCAACACGTGAGACACGAAGCGAAAAACAGCAACACTGCAACCTGCAGGAGCTGCGCCACCAGCTCCAGCAGGGCAGAACCACGCACACGTCATTGAGTAATAGATGAGAACTACCCAGGACGTGTATTGCAGTACATCAAAAATGTACCGTACAGAAAAGGAACACAAAGAAAAGGCCGCAGCCAGGACCGTAATCCTAGCTCCCCATCCCATCGAAAAGGAACTGAAGGGGCAGAAATGGGTAATTGGAAAGCTACATTCACCAGCAGACACTGCAACACAGAAACTGGTAGTGACATACAAGATGAAAGAACTCAATTCTATAACTGAACACTAGATCTGTCCAATCTCAAGGAACTGAACATGCACACAGTTCGACCTAGCACCAAGACTAGCATGGAGAGTAAGTCCATACTAAGATACACAACAATATGTAGTATAGAGGTAGGAAATATGGAAACATGCAATGAAAAGACCACAAATATAGTCCAAGCACTGGTAGCTTGGGACAAGACAGTATAATCCATTAGATGAACTAATAAGACCTAGGAAGCAAGTGGTGACGGAATGTATACGATCAAGTATATACACAGACACTCCAATGTGTAAATATAATGAAGCAGCCAAGCACTGAATGACGGTCAATGAATAAGTGTCCAAAGAGCAATGATTGAGTCAATGAATGAGCGTCCAGAGAGCATTGACTGGGTCAATGAATGAGTGCCCAGATAGCATCGATATAAGCACAAAGTAAAGTCACTTTAAGATGCACGCAAATGGGCCAAGCAACCACCACAAACAATACCCAACACTCATCCAAAAATCGAGAACCAGCACCCAGCTGACAGTGTCACCAGACCGTATACTCTCACCTGTAAAGCGTAGACACTATCGTGTCATGACACAGCTGAGCCGCGTAACATTCCGGGAGCATCGCTAGAGGATTATGTCCAGAATTGCACACACTGCAGGAGAAGATTAGGTGAAGTGTAGAGGTGGAGGCGGTGCCACTCCGAGCCACCCTACACCCTTAAACAGAGAAAAGAACTAGGTGTTTTCCCCCACATACAAAACCCAGAACACCCCCCCTAGAATCGAGGGAGCTATGACCGGAGAGAGAAAATGAGCGAGTGCGGCGTATGACCCGAGATAAAGGTCGCACAACACCAACACAAGTTGACCATAAACAAAACAATCACCATCGGGCCATACTCAGAACGCATGAGGATTGAGGCGGCTCCTCCCTCCCGTCGGGGAGGGAGCTTACAAGGTTTGTTAAACGATCATAATAAATGCCGAGACAGATTACCGAGAGAAGAGGAGATAAGAAAATAATTAGATACAACAGGGAAAGACGATAAGCAGTACGGAAGGGTACCAACTAGGGCCATAAAGGACAAGAGGTAAACCTCACTGGAAATCAACAGACATTCCAATAATATGGCAAGTATGAAGATCCACCTGAACCTTCGAGACCCCTGATAATCAAACACAAAATCACACGTTCAGGAAAGCCCAGGCAGGGTATTGCTAACCGGCACCCATGTCTACCAACATCCTTCTAAGTACTGACTCCCTGGGAGTGTACACTCACAGGGACCTAACAGGAGGGGTACCACCAGAAAAACAGAAGTGCACAATATACAGATCGGGGGCAACCAAGTAAAGGCAGACCCCCCCCACCAGGCAGGAAGACAAAAACAAAACACAAACCCTGTAAGAGGACAACGCACCCAGGCAGAACAGAGCCAGCCGCGATGATAGGTGGAAACTAGCTGCGCAGTACCCTGCGCCCCTATCAGTGCAAACTGCCTCTTACCCTAAGGCGAACAAGGGAGCCAGAACACCCCAGCACACAAAGGGCGGCCGAAAGCCGAGCAGTAAACGACCAAACAGAGGCAGAACCCAAGGAACTTGGGGAAGGTGGCCCCAAGCCCCAAGGGCAGTACTTATACGGCACCTTGGGAAGGTAACCCTAGGCACATGCAGCCCGAGTACTGAAGAATTACTCCTGGCTTGCACACCCCCCTATGTGACAGCCACCACACCACACAAGGGCGCAGAGCTTGAACAAAATCCAGAGCACACGACTTCAGCCTAGTGCATTAGCCTCAAACTGTGGTTTTGGACAGCCAACGTGCATGGGGGGGGGGTGGTGTATGGGTCTGGGGCTCCCTCTTCCCCCTCCCAGGGAGGGGGGAGCTGCGCAGATGGCGGCACAGTGACATAGTGACCATGACGTCATGCTCGTTTGCTAGTTTTCGTTTGGAGAGTTCTGTCCACTAGTTCGGCCTTTAGTCACATTTTTTTTAACCAGAATAGGGGTTTGTTTTGGGATGCTTACCTTTCTGGGTGCCTGACCCAGTCGATGGCAGACATAGAATGCTTCCAACTACATTTCTATAGGCCATTGGCCCTCGTGCCTCTCTGAGGGAGTCAGGTTTTGGCTCGTAGTCCCCGGTAGGCCTATGAACCCCTTTCACACTGACTGATGCCAAAATCTAATATTAGCAATATCAGCCTGGATAGATGCGGGAAGCCAATGGGGCTCCCCCCAGAAATGGACATGAAACATCAACAAAATAAGTATGAACAGGAGTAAATAAAGAATAACCATGATAATAACCATTTGCATAACCATGCAAAAGTGACCAAATGTACCCAACATAGGTGTGCCTAAAGCATCATCATCTATACCCAAGGACAAAGTCTTAAGAACCAACTGTGAAAGTACAGAGTACAGGGAAAATAATTCTACAACACAGGTTGATTACTAAAGCACGCAATAAGTGTGTCCACTTACACAAAGCCCGTTACACTCTACTTACATTGATAGTATTCGTGCACTGCTCAATGAAGCATAAGTTTTGAGAATATATACAGTCCCCTTAATTGACATATGTTGGTGTCCACCACTCTGATAGAGGAATAAGGAAACCACTGTGATAAGGAAACACGTACGAAAAAGGCTTTATCCACCTAACATTTTAAGTATAGATGGAAACGTGAATTCAACGCAATAGTTGGGATTTATATGCACCATAAGAACTTTAGGAAATTTGGATGAAGACCTGCCCAGTGTGATCCAAATCCATGAGTCTGTGTACTATTCTACTGTCTTTCCTGAGCTGATGTTTTTCTAAACCATAAGTGTGAAATGGGGTGAGAATTAAGATAATATTAACATTTATGAACTAATGACAAAAGGATTTAGATTCACTGCAAATGAATCAACAAGGAATTAAAGACATGTATATTTACTTGAAAGGTGCTATAACTTCTTGTTGGCACTCGAAAGTTGATTTCCGAGAACAGGTATTAAACCAATATTTCCGATTTTTGCTTTTGCTGAATGCCATCATCC